>NW_027258793.1:0-54042 GCF_045791955.1 Oncorhynchus clarkii lewisi | reverse complement strand
ACAAGTAGAACCAATAAAATTAGTTTTCCAGGTACAAGTAGAACCATTTGATTTAGTTTTCCAGGTACAAGTAGAACCAATAGAATAGTACCAAAAGTCATTCTCAACTCAAATAAGTGTAAATATTTGACTGAGGGGTTCAGGTCAGATGTTTTCTGCGAGATGTCTTGCTTGGTTTCAGTTCCTGAAATATTTCTGCTTTGAGTGAAGAGCAAGACCTATAAATTGCACAGAAGGCTTTGGTGTTGCCTTGCGTCCCAAAATGGCACCCTATTCCCTACATAGTACACAACTTTTGACCTAAAGTAGTGCACTATGTAGGGAATAGGGTGCCATTTGGGATGTAAGCCACTGTCATCACAGCTCTTTTGTCTTGATTTGACTGCAGTATGATGTCAGCTGCACCTCTTGTTTAAAGACGAGCAGGTTGATGGGAGAAACAGAAAGGGTAGATTTATTCAGACTTGGCACTACTACTCCTCCTCACATAGAGAAGCTTTTGTGTACCTCGATGGCTCTCCTAAAGGCCCCGTTTCTTATGTGTGGCTCCTCCACACACAATGGAATCTTCTGTGAGAAGATCATGAATGAGTTGAATGTTATATTATTCACTAGTATACCGTATAGTCATTTGAAGTCACTGTGAGGTCTGTGAAAATGACATCTGGACTGAGAGTGGACACTATGTCATACGTCGATACTGAATCAGATATTCAAGCTGGTTTGGATTCTACTATGGTTCATGCTGTGGCTATTTGATCAATCGTATCAATATTTCCCTTGTTAGTCCCTTGACCTTTCCACTATGCAGCTGACTGGCATAGCCTTCATTGTGCACCTGGTCAGCCATCTAGCTGCCGTGTCTATAGACCCAGCAGAGGCAGGCGTCCGTGCCAAGAAGAGCTACTCCAACCCACTGCCTGTCTTCGACAAGAAGAAACAACCACATGTTATCCACAACCTACACTGCTACCTGTGTAAAATCAATGTGTATGTATCTCACACAAGTCTCGTTAAAAAGGGCAATCTGGAATTGGTCAAATGTTTTCATTCACTTTTAAAAGTGGCGGCCGGACATTTGGTTCTGGTTTGAATTCAGGATTACCCCTTTAAAAGTATATATTTCTGGCCTGTTGCATTATACTATAAAATATTATACTGTTTTTTTTCTCATTGAAGAAATCAACAAGGTTGATGTGGTGTCTGTGTCTTTCTCTAGGGACCCGAAAGTGAAACACTGTGGTGTGTGCAACAAGTGTATTGAAGACTTTGACCACCACTGTAAATGGCTGAACAACTGTGTGGGGGGGCAGAACTACTGGTAAGAGGAAGCATGGGAGGATGGGAGGATGGGAGGATGGGAGGATGGCCCATTTCAGTCAACGTTGACTACTAAGAGTTTGAGGAAATATTGTTTTGAGTATCGTTCTTTTTAAATGTAGTTTATTTCAGCCACTTTGCTTTAGCTTCTGCTTTGCTTGCTCTTTGGGGTCTGGGCCGGGTAACTGGAAAGCACTTTGTGGCTCATATAAAAAGGACAAGGTTAAATCCAATACATTTGATTGAGATCAAAGCCACATTTCTCTATGTTTCTCCTCCTCAGGTACTTCTTTGTGACGGTGTTGTCTGCTACACTGGGCGTCCTTGTGCTTCTCATGGTCGTCCTGTTCATCTTCATCCAGCATTATATGGACCCTGCCAGTCTCCGCACCGCACCACAGTTTACCAGTGAGTTTATCTCCGCACCGCACCACAGTTTACCAGTGAGTTTATCTCATCATCGCACCACAGTTTACCAGTGAGTTTATCTCCGCATCGCACCACAGTTTACCAGTGAGTTTATCTCCGCATCGCACAACAGTTTACCAGTGAGTTTATCTCCGCACCGCACCACAGTTTACCAGTGAGTTTATCTCCACACCGCACCACAGTTTACCAGTGAGTTTATCTCATCATCGCACCACAGTTTACCAGTGAGTTTATCTCCGCATCGCACAACAGTTTACCAGTGAGTTTATCTCATCATCGCACAACAGTTTACCAGTGAGTTTATCTCTGCACCGCACCACAGTTTACCAGTGAGTTTATCTCATCATCGCACCACAGTTTACCAGTGAGTTTATCTCCGCATCGCACAACAGTTTACCAGTGAGTTTATCTCATCATCGCACAACAGTTTACAAGTGAGTTTATCTCCGCACCGCACCACAGTTTACCAGTGAGTTTATCTCCGCACCGCACCACAGTTTACCAGTGAGTTTATCTCCGCACCACAGTTTACCAGTGAGTTTATCTCTGCACCGCACAACAGTTTACCAGTGAGTTTATCTCCGCACCACAGTTTACCAGTGAGTTTATCTCCGCACCACAGTTTACCAGTGAGTTTATCTCCGCATCGCACCACAGTTTACCAGTGAGTTTATCTCCACACCACAGTTTACCAGTGAGTTTATCTCCGCACCGCACCACAGTTTACCAGTGAGTTTATCTCCGCATCGCACCACAGTTTACCAGTGAGTTTATCTCCACACCACAGTTTACCAGTGAGTTTATCTCCGCACCGCACCACAGTTTACCAGTGAGTTTATCTCCGTACTGCACCACAGTTTACCAGTGAGTTTATCTCATCATCGCACCACAGTTTACCAGTGAGTTTATCTCATCATCGCACCACAGTTTACCAGTGAGTTTATCTCCGCACCGCACAACAGTTTACCAGTGAGTTTATCTCCGCATCGCACAACAGTTTACCAGTGAGTTTATCTCATCATCGCACAACAGTTTACCAGTGAGTTTATCTCCGCACCGCACAACAGTTTACCAGTGAGTTTATCTCTGCACCGCACAACAGTTTACCAGTGAGTTTATCTCCACACCACAGTTTACCAGTGAGTTTATCTCCACACCACAGTTTACCAGTGAGTTTATCTCTGCACCGCACCACAGTTTACCAGTGAGTTTATCTCCGCACCACAGTTTACCAGTGAGTTTATCTCATCATCGCACAACAGTTTACCAGTGAGTTTATCTCCGCACCGCACAACAGTTTACCAGTGAGTTTATTTCCGCACCGCACAACAGTTTACCAGTGAGTTTATCTCCGCACCACAGTTTACCAGTGAGTTTATCTCATCATCGCACAACAGTTTACCAGTGAGTTTATCTCCGCACCGCACAACAGTTTACCAGTGAGTTTATCTCCGCACCGCACAACAGTTTACCAGTGAGTTTATCTCATCATCGCACCACAGTTTACCAGTGAGTTTATCTCATCATCGCACCACAGTTTACCAGTGAGTTTATCTCCGCACCGCACCACAGTTTACCAGTGAGTTCATCTCCACACCACAGTTTACCAGTGAGTTTATCTCCGCATCGCACCACAGTTTAACAGGGAGTTCATCTCCACACCACAGTTGTGTGATGAGTAACGGGACATGGCTGGTCTTCCTGTCTGTAGGTGTGTTGAGTAACGGGACGTTGCTGGTCTTCCTGTCTGTAGGTGTGATGAGTAACGGGACGTGGTTGGTCATCCTGTCTGTAGGTGTGTTGAGTACTGTAGGTGTGATGAGTAACGGGACGTTGCTGGTCTTCCTGTCTGTAGGTGTGATGAGTAATGGGATGTGGCTGGTCTTCCTGTCTGTAGGTGTGATGAGTAACAGGACGTTGCTGGTCTTCCTGTCTGTAGGTGTGATGAGTAACTGGACGTGGCTGGTCTTCCTGTCTGTAGGTGTGATGAGTAACGGGACGTTGCTGGTCTTCCTGTCTGTATGTGTGATGAGTAACGAGACGTGGCTGGTCTTCCTGTCTGTAGGTGTGATGAGCAACGGGACGTTGCTGGTCTTCCTGTCTGTAGGTGTGATGAGTAACGGGACGTTGCTGGTCTTCCTGTCTGTAGGTGTGATGAGTAACGGGACGTTGCTGGTCTTCCTGTCTGTAGGTGTGATGAGTAACGGGACGGGGCTGGTCTTCCTGTCTGTAGGTGTGTTGAGTAACGGGACGTTGCGGGTCTTCCTGTCTGTAGGTGTGATGAGTAACAGGACGTGGCTGGTCTTCCTGTCTGTAGGTGTGATGAGTAACGGGACGTTGCTGGTCTTCCTGTCTGTAGGTGTGATGAGTAACGGGACGTTGCTGGTCTTCCTGTCTGTAGGTGTGTTGAGTAACGGGATGTTGCTGGTCTTCCTGTCTGTAGGTGTGTTGAGTAACGGGACGTGGCTGGTCTTCCTGTCTGTAGGTGTGTTGAGTACTGTAGGTGTGATGAGTAACGGGACGTGGCTGGTCTTCCTGTCTGTAGGTGTGTTGAGTACTGTAGGTGTGATGAGTAACGGGACGTGGCTGGTCTGTAGGTGTGTTGAGTAACGGGACGTGGCTGGTCTTCCTGTCTGTAGGTGTGATGAGTAATGGGACGTGGCTGGTCTTCCTGTCTGTAGGTGTGATGAGTAACGGGACGGGGCTGGTCTTCCTGTCTGTAGGTGTGTTGAGTAACGGGACGTGGCTGGTCTTCCTGTCTGTAGGTGTGATGAGTAACGGGATGTGGCTGGTCTTCCTGTCTGTAGGTGTGATGAGTAACGGGACGTTGCTGGTCTTCCTGTCTGTAGGTGTGATGAGTAATGGGATGTGGCTGGTCTTCCTGTCTGTAGGTGTGATGAGTAACGGGACGTTGCTGGTCTTCCTGTCTGTAGGTGTGATGAGTAACGGGATGGGGCTGGTCTTCCTGTCTGTAGGTGTGTTGAGTAATGGGACGTGGCTGGTCTTCCTGTCTGTAGGTGTGATGAGTAACGGGACGTTGCTGGTCTTCCTGTCTGTAGGTGTGATGAGTAATGGGACGTGGCTGGTCTTCCTGTCTGTAGGTGTGTTGAGTAACGGGACGTTGCTGGTCTTCCTGTCTGTAGGTGTGAAGAGTAACGGGACGTTGCTGGTCTTCCTGTCTGTAGGTGTGATGAGTAATGGGACGTTGCTGGTCTTCCTGTCTGTAGGTGTGTTGAGTAACGGGACGTTGCTGGTCTTCCTGTCTGTAGGTGTGATGAGTAACGGGACGTTGCTGGTCTTCCTGTCTGTAGGTGTGTTGAGTAACGGGACGTTGCTGGTCTTCCTGTCTGTAGGTGTGATGAGTAACGGGACGTGGCTGGTCTTCCTGTCTGTAGGTGTGTTGAGTAATGGGACGTGGCTGGTCTTCCTGTCTGTAGGTGTGATGAGTAACGGGACGTTGCTGGTCTTCCTGTCTGTAGGTGTGATGAGTAATGGGACGTGGCTGGTCTTCCTGTCTGTAGGTGTGTTGAGTAACGGGACGTTGCTGGTCTTCCTGTCTGTAGGTGTGAAGAGTAACGGGACGTTGCTGGTCTTCCTGTCTGTAGGTGTGATGAGTAACGGGACGTTGCTGGTCTTCCTGTCTGTAGGTGTGTTGAGTAACGGGACGTTGCTGGTCTTCCTGTCTGTAGGTGTGATGAGTAACGGGACGTTGCTGGTCTTCCTGTCTGTAGGTGTGTTGAGTAACGGGACGTTGCTGGTCTTCCTGTCTGTAGGTGTGATGAGTAACGGGACGTGGCTGGTCTTCCTGCCCCTGGCACCCATGGAGACAGGGTCAGGGAGTCTCCTGGTTGTCGCCTTCCTCACGGTCATGTTGGCTACTGGCTCTCTACTGCTGCTGGTTCACCTACTGGGCTTCCACATCTATCTCTGTGAGTTACAAACTGGTCCAAGGGCTGTATGTATCAAGTGTCTCAGAGTAAAAGTGCTGATCTAGGATCAGGTTCCCCCCTGTCCATAGAAGCGTTTTCATTACGATTTGAAAGGCGAAACTGATCTGAACTGTTCTGAGACTTTGTGAATACGGGCCCAGACCTGGTTAGAATATTGTACATATGTGAAAATACTTTTTAATACCTTCCATATACTAGATGTTATCTTGATTTAGTACAATGGAACCGATGGAATAGTGTATCTGTGTGTGAGTTGGCATGACAACACTTAATGTTTCTCTCTGAGGACGTTTCTCTTGCAGTGTTCTAACACTACACAAGGTCATCACAACCAGACGCTACATACTGCATGTCTTCCTTCCTTCATTACTGTCTTCTCTTCCTCTGGTCTCTGCAGTGGTCAACAAAATGAGCACGTATGACTACATTATAACAAGACGCCGTAAACAGGCCAGCCAGCAGGACATAGAGATGGGTTTTCCCCAGTCATCTGACAGCAACGGCAACGCAGGACAGGTCAGATCCTTTGTTTCACTACTCCTATCTGGCCGTGGTGATTAACCAACCAGGATTTCTGGAAAAACTTGGCATTTTGGGAAAGTTACTGGAATTTTGAAACCCTAATTCCAATAGTTGCATGCAAACTGTTTTGTTCAATCCCACAGCCATGAGTTTGGTACAAGTGAGACTACACAATCATGTATTCTCAGGATCGATATGTTGATTTGATTTTTTTATAGAATCATCCGCAAATGGAGCCCTCCATCGATTGTGATGCGTTGTTGTCAGACAGTGTCAGGTAGGTAATCCCACTAGGAAATCATGACACCCATGCATTTGGTTATCATGTACAGTGTTGCAAGACACAGGTACTGGAAGTTCTGCTATGCAGCTGTGGAATTGTAATCTTCCAAAGTGTAAAAGTTATCTCAAAGATAGACTTGTAGAATCACACATTATTGTAGTTATCTCAAAGATAGATTTGTAGAATCACACATTCTGCATGGCATCTCCTTGTTTTTTCCTGTGGTAGCTGCAAGAATCAGGAAACAGGAACTATTGCAAGTCGACCTTCTGGATCTTTCTGTACTGAGGTCAGTTACCCTAACCAAATTAAAGGTTATCACTAAACTACTTTTGTCATCGTATTCTAAAGTAATATTTGGGGAATTGTCTGTATGGAGGTCTTTTGTTTAAGAACTATCAGTTAGGACCATTTTGCAAGAAAATATTATAATAATTATATAATAAGTCAATATGTTCTTGTTCTAGTTGGACAACTTTACTAAATCATCAGAAAAGGAAAATGGCTTTTACTATGGCACAGAGCTACCCACCCAGATTATACCAGGTGAGTTTACCCACCCAGATTATACCAGGTGAGTAAACCCACCCAGATTATACCAGGTGAGTAAACCCACCCAGATTATACCAGGTGAGTATACCCACCCAGATTATACCAGGTGAGTATACCCACCCAGATTATACCAGGTGAGTAAACCCACCCAGATTATACCAGGTGAGTAAACCCACCCAGATTATACCAGGTGAGTAAACCCACCCAGATTATACCAGGTAAGTAAACCCACCCAGATTATACCAGGTGAGTTTACCCACTCAGATTATACCAGGTGAGTTTACCCACCCAGATTATACCAGGTGAGTAAACCCACCCAGATTATACCAGGTGAGTAAACCCACCCAGATTATACCAGGTGAGTAAACCCACCCAGATTACACCAGGTGAGTATACCCACCCAGATTATACCAGGTGAGTAAACCCACCCAGATTATACTAGGTGAGTAAACCCACCCAGATTATACCAGGTGAGTAAACCCACCCAGATTATACCAGGTGAGTAAACCCACCCAGATTATACCAGGTGAGTAAACCCACTCAGATTATACCAGGTGAGTAAACCCACCCAGATTATACCAGGTGAGTAAACCCACCCAGATTATACCAGGTGAGTAAACCCACCCAGATTATACCAGGTGAGTAAACCCACCCAGATTATACCAGGTGAGTATACCCACCCAGATTATACCAGGTGAGTAAACCCACCCAGATTATACCAGGTGAGTATACCCACCCAGATTATACCAGGTGAGTATACCCACCCAGATTATACCAGGTGAGTATACCCACCCAGATTATAGTTTACCCACCCAGATTATACCCGGGTAGTTTGAGCAGACATTTTCAATTCAGCATGAACTTTTTTAAACGGGTCTTTCCTATTTAGCAAGAGCTGTGTCCCAAATGACACTCTGTTCCCTATTTAGTTCACTACCTTTGACCAGCCCCCAGTGAATATGGGTCCTGGTCAAAAGTAGTGCACTGCATAGGGAATATGGTGCAATTTGGGACACAGCCCTAGGTGATTATCAGTATAACTAATTCCAATCTGCTGGTTTTCCTCACTGACATGTTTTAAATGTTCTGTCTGGAAGGTGAAGTGGTGATGGATGACCCCTTGGGCTGGAGGTTGGGTGGAGGTGGAGAGGGCCCCAGAGCAGGCCCGTGTGAGGGGGGTCCCTTGCACTGACAGAGCTCATCAGTAGCTGGTCTCTGATGCTCTACAGGTGGCCACACACATTACCTGAGGAACTAAAGGCATTGACACGCCATAGTGACTGTCGGCCGTGTGCAGTACAGTAGATCACCTACTGGATGGTGACTAACTGTGGTCGATACAACATGTCAAATCTTTGGGAAATGAACAAACAATGACTGTTGCTGTTGTCTGGTCAGAAGCCATGGAATCGTCCACCGGCAGCAGTATTGACCCAGCACAACACTGGGGAACAAATAGAATGTTCATGCTGGACTGAAGCCACCGTGATGCGTTCTGCTGTTGCCTATGACGATCACCACTTGAAACTGGAAATGAACATTCATAATTGACTATTTTAATCGGATGTTTACACTGAGTGACGGGAAGGACATTTATATTGCAGCAATTGTATGTATTTTATCTGGGGATTTAAATAATTGTTTTACCTGTGTTTTATGAGTTAATTTAGCCATATCAGATCATAATGTTCTTGCCTGAATTTAAAAAAATTAAATGTGTAAACATACCGTACAAACTCTTGACTGAAATGTTCCATTCCCTAGTTAACCACACAGTGGCGCTACTGAGACTCCTTGAACTACAATTGAACTACAATAAATCTCATTCATTTATACCCTATGTATTATCCAGGCAAGGAAGTGACAGAGCATTTGTCATTCCTAAGAAACATTTCCTGGAGCTGTAAATTGAGTGTCTTGGATAATCCATGAGTGCTGTACAGTGGTGGCTGGTAGCACTTTAAATGGGGAGGACACGGATCATAGTAATGGATGAAAAGGAATGAATGTATTTTGTTTGATACCATTCCGTTCACTCCATTCCAGACATTATTATGAGGTGTCCTCCTCTCACCAGCCTCCTCTGGTGCTGTTTCACCACCAGCCTGCCTGGCCCCAGTGGACACTGCGTTATATCATCTCCAGTTCTACATGTTAAATCATTACCACTAGTTGTATAACCCTTTAAATCAAATCAAATCAAATCAAATTTTATTTGTCACATACACATGGTTAGCAGATGTTAATGCGAGTGTAGCGAAATGCTTGTGCTTCTAGTTCCGACAATGCAGTAATAACAAGTAATCTAACTAACAATTCCAAAACTACTGTCTTGTACACAGTGTAAGGGGATAAAGAATATGTACATAAGGATATATGAATGAGTGATGGTACAGAGCAGCATAGGCAAGATACAGTAGATGGTATCGGGTACAGTATGTACAAATGAGATGAGTATGTAAACAAAGTGGCATAGTATAGTATAAAGTGGCTAGTGATACATGTATTACATAAGGATACCGTCGATGATATAGAGTACAGTATATACGTATGCGTATGAGATGAATAATGTAGGGTAAGTAACATTTATATAAGGTAGCATTGTTTAAAGTGGCTAGTGATATATTTACATAATTTCCCATCAATTCCCATTATTAAAGTGGCTGGAGTTGAGTCAGTGTCAGTGTGTTGGCAGCAGCCACTCAGTGTTAGTGGTGGCTGTTTAACAGTCTGATGGCCTTGAGATAGAAGCTGTTTTTCAGTCTCTCGGTCCCAGCTTTGATGCACCTGTACTGACCTCGCCTTCTGGATGATAGCGGGGTGAACAGGCAGTGGCTCGGGTGGTTGATGTCCTTGATGATCTTTATGGCCTTCCTGTGACATCGGGTGGTGTAGGTGTCCTGGAGGGCAGGTAGTTTGCCCCCGGTGATGCGTTGTGCAGACCTCACTACCCTCTGGAGAGCCTTACGGTTGAGGGCGGTGCAGTTGCCATACCAGGCGGTGATACAGCCCGCCAGGATGCTCTCGATTGTGCATCTGTAGAAGTTTGTGAGTGCTTTTGGTGACAAGCCGAATTTCTTCAGCCTCCTGAGGTTGAAGAGGCGCTGCTGCGCCTTCTTCACGATGCTGTCTGTGTGAGTGGACCAATTCAGTTTGTCTGTGATGTGTATGCCGAGGAACTTAAAACTTGCTACCCTCTCCACTACTGTTCCATCGATGTGGATAGGGGGGTGTTCCCTCTGCTGTTTCCTGAAGTCCACAATCATCTCCTTAGTTTTGTTGACGTTGAGTGTGAGGTTGTTTTCCTGACACCACACTCCGAGGGCCCTCACCTCCTCCCTGTAGGCCGTCTCATCGTTGTTGGTAATCAAGCCTACCACTGTTGTGTCGTCCGCAAACTTGATGATTGAGTTGGAGGCGTGCGTGGCCACGCAGTCGTGGGTGAACAGGGAGTACAGGAGAGGGCTCAGAACGCAACCTTGTGGGGCCCCAGTGTTGAGGATCAGCGGGGAGGAGATGTTGTTGCCTACCCTCACCACCTGGGGGCGGCCCGTCAGGAAGTCCAGTACCCAGTTGCACAGGGCGGGGTCGAGACCCAGGGTCTCGAGCTTGATGACGAGCTTGGAGGGTACTATGGTGTTGAATGCCGAGCTGTAGTCGATGAACAGCATTCTCACATAGGTATTCCTCTTGTCCAGATGGGTTAGGGCAGTGTGCAGTGTGGTTGAGATTGCATCGTCTGTGGACCTATTTGGGCGGTAAGCAAATTGGAGTGGGTCTAGGGTGTCAGGTAGGGTGGAGGTGATATGGTCCTTGACTAGTCTCTCAAAGCACTTCATGATGACGGATGTGAGTGCTACGGGGCGGTAGTCATTTAGCTCAGTTACCTTAGCTTTCTTGGGAACAGGAACAATGGTGGCCCTCTTGAAGCATGTGGGAACAGCAGACTGGTATAGGGATTGATTGAATATGTCCGTAAACACACCGGCCAGCTGGTCTGCGCATGCTCTGAGGGCGCGGCTGGGGATGCCATCTGGGCCTGCAGCCTTGCGAGGGTTAACACGGTTTAAATGTCTTACTCACCTCGGCTGCAGTGAAGGAGAGACCGCATGTTTTCGTTGCAGGCCGTGTCAGTGGCACTGTATTGTCCTCAAAGCGGGCAAAAAAGTTATTTAGTCTGCCTGGGAGCAAGACATCCTGGTCCGTGACTGGGCTGGGTTTCTTCCTGTAGTCCGTGATTGACTGTAGACCCTGCCACATGCCTCTTGTGTCTGAGCCGTTGAATTGAGATTCTACTTTGTCTCTGTACTGGCGCTTAGCTTGTTTGATAGCCTTGCGGAGGGAATAGCTGCACTGTTTGTATTCGGTCATGTTACCAGACACCTTGCCCTGATTAAAAGCAGTGGTTCGCGCTTTCAGTTTCACACGAATGCTGCCATCAATCCACGGTTTCTGGTTAGGGAATGTTTTAATCGTTGCTATGGGAACGACATCTTCAACGCACGTTCTAATGAACTCGCACACCGAATCAGCGTATTCGTCAATGTTGTTATCTGACGCAATACGAAACATCTCCCAGTCCACGTGATGGAAGCAGTCTTGGAGTGTGGAGTCAGCTTGGTCGGACCAGCGTTGGACAGACCTCAGCGTGGGAGCCTCTTGTTTTAGTTTCTGTCTGTAGGCAGGGATCAACAAAATGGAGTCGTGGTCAGCTTTTCCGAAAGGGGGGCGGGGCAGGGCCTTATATGCGTCGCGGAAGTTAGAGTAACAATGGTCCAAGGTCTTTCCTCCCCTGGTTGCGCAATCGATATGCTGATAAAATTTGGGGAGTCTTGTTTTCAGATTAGCCTTGTTAAAATCCCCAGCTACAATGAATGCAGCCTCCGGATAAATTGTTTCCAGTTTGCAGAGAGTTAAATAAAGTTCGTTCAGAGCCATCGATGTGTCTGCTTGGGGGGGGATATATACGGCTGTGATTATAATCGAAGAGAATTCTCTTGGTAGATAATGCGGTCTACATTTGATTGTGAGGAATTCTAAATCAGGTGAACAGAAGGATTTGAGTTCCTGTATGTTTCTTTCATCGCACCATGTCACGTTAGTCATAAGGCATACGCCCCCGCCCCTCTTTTTACCAGAAAGATGTTTTTTCCTGTCTGCGCGATGCGTGGAGAAACCTGTTGGCTGCACCGCTTCGGATTGCGTCTCTCCAGTAAGCCACGTTTCCGTGAAGCAAAGAACGTTACAGTCTCTGATGTCCCTCTGGAATGCTACCCTTGCTCGGATTTCATCAACCTTGTTGTCAAGAGACTGGACATTGGCAAGAAGAATGCTAGGGAGTGGTGTGCGCTGTGCCCGTCTCCGGAGTCTGACCAGAAGACCGCCTCGTTTCCCTCTCTTTCGGAGTCGTTTTTTTGGGTCGCTGCATAGGATCCACTCCGTTGTCCTGTTTGTAAGGCAGAACACAGGATCCGCGTCGCGAAAAACATATTCTTGGTCGTACTGATGGTGAGTTGATGCTGATCTTATATTCAGTAGTTCTTCTCGACTGTATGTAATGAAACCTAAGATGACCTGGGGTACTAATGTAAGAAATAACACGTAAAAAAACAAAAAACTGCATAGTTTCCTAGGAACGCGAAGCGAGGCGGCCATCTCTGTCGGCGCCGGAAGTCTAAAGAGGTCTATGCCGTGAGTGGACAAGATCAGAGAATTAACCATACCTAGAAATCAACTGACCCACAGAGGTTAGATGGGGGGCAGAGTGATACAATTACAGAGACGTTGAGACTTTGATTTTCAAGTCTCATGTGTATTCCAAGCAGAACTGTTGACGTTGAAGGAAGGAGAGGGTTCTGTCCTAATCTCTATCTTTTAGGGAATATCTTATTTCCCTAGAGAGAGGATGCATCCCAAATGACACCCTATAAGCCCTGGTTAACAGAAGTGCACTAAAGGAATAGGGTGCCATTTGGGATGCAAATTGTATCTTTGAGGAAAATCTTCTTTCCCTAGAGAGAGAATCCCACAGGCCATGTGTTGACCAGCCCACACAAGACATCCTGTACCCGGACTAGAGCCAGGGTGTATTTCCTGGAGAAAATATGTTTTTATTTTCTAATCTTTTTATATACATGTCATGACCTTTGACCTTGGACCTTAGTGTTGTGCTACTGCTTTCTCACTCTGCCTGTACTGTCTCTTTATTGTGGAATACATTTCACTCAGAATGTATATTCTGAAGTATTACATTATTGGATGGGAGTACAATGGATTGATTAGCAGCAGCTACTACAGGTGAAAGTACAATCACCTCACTGGCTGATCTAACATTTGATAGATGGTTTAGAAGCCCCCCCGAATACGCCATACTGCAAAAGAGCATGACGGAACAGAGATTCCCACGGAACGGAAGGAATTCACTTATCCTATTATGGATAAAACAAAACAACGCCCTGCGTCACCTTCATGAGAATAGATTGATGTTTACACGAGTGGTAGGAGTGCTGCAGCCAATCAGTGGCCTGGATTTCTCCCCGCATTTCTTTCCTGCATCACCTTCATGAGAATAGATTGATGTTTACACGAGTGGTAGGAGTGCTGCAGCCAATCAGTGGCCTGGATTTCTCCCCGCATTTCTTTCCTGCATCACCTTCATGAGAATAGATTGATGTTTACACGAGTGGTAGGAGTGCTGCAGCCAATCAGTGGCCTGGATTTCTCCCCGCATTTCTTTCCTGCATCACCTTCATGAGAATAGATTGATGTTTACACGAGTGGTAGGAGTGCTGCAGCCAATCAGTGGCCTGGATTTCTCCCCGCATTTCTTTCCTGCATCACCTTCATGAGAATAGATTGATGTTTACACGAGTGGTAGGAGTGCTGCAGCCAATCAGTGGCCTGGATTTCTCCCCGCATTTCTTTCCTGCATCACCTTCATGAGAATAGATTGATGTTTACACGAGTGGTAGGAGTGCTGCAGCCAATCAGTGGCCTGGATTTCTCCCCGCATTTCTTTCCTGCATCACCTTCATGAGAATAGATTGATGTTTACACGAGTGGTAGGAGTGCTGCAGCCAATCAGTGGCCTGGATTTCTCCCCGCATTTCTTTCCTGCATCACCTTCATGAGAATAGATTGATGTTTACACGAGTGGTAGGAGTGCTGCAGCCAATCAGTGGCCTGGATTTCTCCCCGCATTTCTTTCCTGCATCACCTTCATGAGAATAGATTGATGTTTACACGAGTGGTAGGAGTGCTGCAGCCAATCAGTGGCCTGGATTTCTCCCCGCATTTCTTTCCTGCATCACCTTCATGAGAATAGATTGATGTTTACACGAGTGGTAGGAGTGCTGCAGCCAATCAGTGGCCTGGATTTCTCCCCGCATTTCTTTCCTGCATCACCTTCATGAGAATAGATTGATGTTTACACGAGTGGTAGGAGTGCTGCAGCCAATCAGTGGCCTGGATTTCTCCCCGCATTTCTTTCTGGGAGGCGAACAGCAAGACAGGCATTTGAGATTCTATATAGCGGGAGAATATAGTGTTGGCAACGCTTTTTCAACCTCCAACATTCCTCGACATGCAGTTATGATTTTGTGGAATTGACAACAAAGAACAGTGGATTGGAGAAGGATTGAGATATCAGGTAAATGGGTTATTTTACAGAGGTGGTAAAATATTTTTGGCAAAAGAACAGCTATTGATGTTGACAGGTTATTTGTTTTGGTGTTCGTTTATTTTGACACTGACACAGTCAGGTTCAATGCCTTTTTATAAATATGCAACTTGATAGCTACAAATGTAAATGTATTTCAATATTTCATTGCACTAAATGATGTTGTGCATTTTATATGCAGGAAGTCGCTTGATTGTCAAATATGCTTTCGTTTTTCCCTCATTTGAAAGCACTGGTCTTTTACGCCGTTTGGTTCTGGAATTATGCCTTGCATAACGGTGTATCGTTTACTGAATTGTAGACGCTGTCAATGGTGTATACGCATATTCAATGTATTGCCAGGTATTGCGTTGTGCACTGGCAAGTGGCAATAGAAGAGCGGCGACTGCAGCCTGTGCATGGTCACAATAACAATGGTCACGTGCCACTGTGGACTATTCCAGAGACCACTACTAGAGCATGCATTTCTGCACATTTGCAAGTTTATGTAACCAGTCTCGCGCATGAAACACGCTCATACTGCATTACACAACTTCCGTACTGTCAACTTAAACAAAACCATAGTATAGTCTATGTCGTTTGTTCTCCCGACGTTTTACATGTGTTGTTGTTACCTTCTCCCTACTACCTCAAGGTCCGTGATGACATAGGAGATCCTCTTGAAACTGTAGGACAGATCGTTTGTATCGAACCTTGCGCTGCCTTCTAATGCATGACTATTACATCATGTCGCCTGGACAGCCTAGAAGGGAAATAGTTGAA
The DNA here is from genome assembly GCF_045791955.1 of Oncorhynchus clarkii lewisi. Classification (NCBI taxonomy): domain Eukaryota; kingdom Metazoa; phylum Chordata; class Actinopteri; order Salmoniformes; family Salmonidae; genus Oncorhynchus; species Oncorhynchus clarkii. Next base: position 38,546 of record NW_027258793.1, on the reverse strand, counting down.
GGAAGCTTTTTTGGAATTATAATATTATCATACATACAAACTACCGCAAGGATGCATGACGCCCATTTACCCAGTTCTCTTCCTTATTCTGTTTCTGTACTCTTTAGGCGTACGTCGATTTTATTGCGTCAAAGATTCTACCTATATCTTGTAACATGATGATGGTATGGTAGTGTAGCTGATGGTATGGTCATGTATGTTAATGGAAATGACAGATGCTTGGCAGGCAGCACTACACGTGTTGTTCTTACATACAGTATCTAGTGTTTCACAGTCAAGAGAGTTAAATGAGAGCATTTGCCAATCAGTCTTTGCTTTTGTCGGACTCAAGCATTATATAAGTAAAGCACTACTGTAATTAAAACGTTGACCTAATTGCAAACGTAGGTCAGATTCTACAAATAAATGGCCCAGTATTTTGTTCATAGCACTTCTGATTTACATGTGCGTTAGCCTTGTTTATCGCCATATGTTGTATTAGGTACGCACGAGGAGAGAATGCAGTCATCCACTGACTATGCCCCAGATTTCTCTCTTGGCTCTAGGTTGCAGTGCACTCTGGTCCGGAGAGCCACTGGATCCAGTCATAAACGATTACCGTCACGATGTAAATTAGTCTGTTTTGTTTTTCCATTCGTTCATATTCAGGACAGTGTGGTGTTATGAACGGTTATGTTTTTGGTAAAAAGCCACCTTATGAAAGTGTGTTGTCTGCATGGTCAGTGAAAAAAGCCAAAGAGGTGGTCTAGTAGTCAAAGCTTTAAGCCGCCTCCTCAGATGCACATGTACGATGTACCGCTGTCAACATGGGTTTGAACCCGGACGACTGCTCTTTAAGCCGCCTCCTCAGGAGCACATGTACGATGTACCGCTGTCAACATGGGTTTGAACCCGGACGACTGCTCTTTAAGCCTCCTCCTCAGGTGCACATGTACGATGTACCGCTGTCAACATGGGTTTGAACCCGGACGACTGCTCTTTAAGCCTCCTCCTCAGGAGCACATGTACGATGTACCGCTGTCAACATGGGTTTGAACCCGGAAGACTGCTCTTTAAGCCTCCTCCTCAGGAGCACATGTACGATGTACCGCTGTCAACATGGGTTTGAACCCGGAAGACTGCTCTTTAAGCCTCCTCCTCAGGAGCACATGTACGATGTACCGCTGTCAACATGGGTTTGAATCCGGACGACTGCTCTTTAAGCCGGTTCTCTCCAACCTTTCACCACTATCCAACGTGGAAAAAAACTCCCCACTCTTTTTCCCCACAAAAATGTTTTTAAAAAGCCAGAGAAATTCAGCTCTTGTAGTCCTCTTAAATCATTCAGGTAATTGTTGGTGTCACTGATGATGAGTAATTAGAGGACGCTGTCTGTTTCTAATCAGCACGCTACATTTTGAAATGTTTTAGTTTTTGAAATGTTAAACTTTTCCTCTCCCAGCCGAGTGATATCAATGAAAACACGTGGTTCCAGTTTCCACAATTGACTGGTGTGTACAGTAGAATGTCAAAGGGAACCCACTTTGTTCTGCATTCCTGTTGAAGTTCAACACCTTCCACTCAGCGCTGTCGGATGAACACATCCCAAATGGCACCCTATTCCCTATATAGTGCACTACTCTTGACCAGAGCCCATGTCGTGTACTGCATAGGGAATAAGGTAGCATTTGAGCCACAGCCCCAGACCTCTCTCCGTGACAGACAGGACCACTGCTGCTCTCATTGGGATCATTCAGCCAATGGGGTTGAATAAGGATCCTCTCTTTCATTACTCTGCCTTGTATCTTAATATGGCTTGTTGTTATGACCACAATAAGAACTGAGCAGAGATATAGTGTGACATATTGTTTCTGAAGCACAATACATTTGTGTCTGACACCAGAGGGGGGGATGGAGGGAGGGAGGGATGGAGATGTAACAGTATAACTTTAGACCGTCCCCTCGCCCATACCCGGGCACGAACCAGGGACCCTCTGCACACATCAACAACAGTCACCCACGAAGCATCGTTACCCATCACTCCACAAAAGCCGTGGCCCTTGCAGAGCAAGGGGAACAACTACTTCAAGGTCTCAGAGCAAGTGACGTCACCGATTGAAACGCTATTTAGCGCGCACCACCGCTAACTAAGCTAGCCGTTTCACATCCGTTACAGAGACACACAAACTCTAGTGATGGGGGAAGAAATCAATAGTTACACTTCGCAATATTATTCTTAGACGATATTATATCGATATTTGACTCCAAGTATCGATTTGTAAAACATATTTACTTTAGTTTAGAACTGTAGGTTGTGTTAGCTAGCGCTAGTCAGCTGTACCTGAGCCAAAACTCCAGTATTTTTACTCTTATAGCTTGTTCTCCATCTTCTTCTTAAATAGTGAACATGTTTTCAGCACTTTAATTTCCCTAACTGATCAAAACTACTTTTCTCATGGCTCTCTCTTGTCTCTCTGCAGCAGACATGCAGTGAGGGGGAAAGTATTTGATCCCCTGCTGATTTTGTAGGTTTGCCCACTGACAAAGACATGATCAGTCTATAATTTTAATGGTAGGTTTATTTGAACAGTGAGAGACAGAATAACAACAATAAAAATCCAGAAAAACGCATGTCATAAATTGATTTGCATTGTCATGAGGGAAATAAGTATTTGACCCCCTTTCAATCAGAAAGATTTCTGTCTCCCAGGTGTCTTTTATACAAGTAACGAGCTGAGATTAGGAGCACACTCTTAAAGGGAGGGCTCCTAATCTCAGTTTGTTACCTGTATGACAGACACCTGTCCACAGAAACAATCAATCAATCAGTTTCCAAACTCTCCACCATGGTCAAGACCAAAGAGCTCTCCAAGGATGTCAGGGACAAGATTGTAGACCTACACAAGGCTGGAATGGACTACAAGACCATCGCCAAGCAGCTTGGTGAGAAGGTGACAACAGTTGGTGCGATTATTCGCAAATGGAAGAAACACAAAAGAACTCTAAAGAGAAGTGGGACAAAATCCCTCCTGAGATGTGTGCAAACCTGGTGGCCAACTACAAGAAACGTCTGACCTCTGTGATTGCCAACAAGGGTTTTGCCACCAAGTACTAAGTCATGTTTTGCAAAGGGGTCAAATACTTATTTCCCTCATTAAAATGCAAATCAATTTATAACATTTTTGACATGTTTTTCTGGATTTTTTTGTTGTTATTCTGTCTCTCTTTTTAAATAAACCTACCATTAAAATTATAGACTGATCATTTCTTTGTCAGTGGGCAAATGAACAAAATCAGCAGGGGATCAAATACTTTTTTCCCTCACTGTATGGTGAGCAATATGTTTGGAACATCAAATCGCAGTATAGAATCCCAATATGTTATGTAATCATGAGAATGCAGTCGGCACCTAAGTATGGTGATAAAATCATATTGTGAGGTCCCTGGCATTTCCCCGGCCCTAACAAACTGCAGCAAGAGACACAGACCAACAACAGTGAGTGACTTCAGACCCATGGGGCAGTAGGGTGATGGTGTAATGCACTCTGGGATAGCTGGATGGATGGAGGGGAGGGGGTTTATGCGCCTAAATATTTTGATGTGTGACCTGGAATTTTAATTTAGGAAAATGAAGGATTCTAGTTTTATTACATCATATTTGTGTGAGCATACATTTAGGTTGCACACATGCTCCTTGTAAAAAAGGTTAGTGTAGAGCCCTGGGCAAGACTGGGTGACTAAGAGTGTCACCATGGTAGACAGACTACTTGGATGTGGTAGAGAGGTTTGGTAGAGCTGTATACACAGGGAAGAGTTGGTCTGACTGGTGGACTCGGTTCAGTGGTTAGTGGTACAATGGCGGACTGGGACCCAGATCGATATTGCTTTATGTATGGGATTGGCAGTGCTAGTTAGAGCTGGGACCAGGCTACCCCATAATGATCTGGGACCAGGCTACTGTAACGGATGTGAAATGGCTAGCTAGTTAGCGGTGTTCGCGCTAAATAGCGTTTCAATCGGTGACGTCACTTGCTCCGAGTCCTTGAAATAGTAGTTCCCCTTGCTCTGCAAGGGCCGCGGCTTTTGTGAAGCGATGGGTAACGATGCTTCGTGGGTGACTGTTGTTGATGTGTGCAGAGGGTCCCTGGTTCGCGCCCGGGTATGAGCGAGGGGACGGTCTAAAGTTATACTGTTACATTGATGCTGTTGACCCGGATCACTGGTGGTATAGAACTGGGTATAGAACTGGGTAGACTAGGGGTCATAGTGGTATAGAACTGGGTAGACTAGGGGTCATGATGGTATAGAACTGGGTAGACTAGGGGTCATAGTGGTATAGAACTGGGTAGACTAGGGGTCATAGTGGTATAGAACTGGGTAGACTAGGGGTCATAGTGGTATAGAACTGGGTAGACTAGGGGTCATGATGGTATAGAACTGGGTAGACTAGGGGTCATGGTGGTATAGAACTGGGTAGACTAGGGGTCATGATGGTATAGAACTGGGTAGACTAGGGGTCATGATAGTATAGAACTGGGTATAGAACTGGGTAGACTAGGGGTCATGATGGTATAGAACTGGGTAGACTAGGGGTCATGGTGGTATAGAACTGGGTATAGAACTGGGTAGACTAGGGGTCATGATGGTATAGAACTGGGTAGACTAGGGCTCATGGTGGCATTGTACCACACATTCTGTTCTGATTGGCTGACAAGGCCACATTCAAGAGCAGTTGGCTGGGACTGATCTAGATGGAGAGCAGATGGGTTCACCACGGCATGCCCAGTGACACAAACACACATACAGGCACTCATACGAATGCTTGAATGAACGAACACACGAGTGCTCGCTCACAAGCAAACATGTACTCATTCATTCACTCACTCACTCACTCACTCACTCACTCACTCACACACACACACACACACACACACACACACACACACACACACACCTCAAGTTGTTAAGTGTGTGGTATTCTCATCATTTTTACGATTGGCTGTCTGCTTATTGTCTTGTGCTGACTATTCCCCCTCTCTGAAGAACAGATAGAATGTTCTTACCATGGCGTGTTGTGTTGCTATAAATACCAGAGTTCAAAATGGGACCATTTCTATAGTAAAGCAGTCATCTGTGAGCAGCAATGCATGGCCAGAAGGAGAGTATATGTAAGCAGGCTGTCATCCAGTCACAGGTTTATCTCTTGAGATCTGGACTTAACCAAATGGCTTTTGTCCTTTGTAGTGGGACAGGAAACAGGCCTAAGACAGTCTGTAGTACGGTCTTCTCTCTGTCTATCTGGCCAATGTGTCAGCACGGACTATACTCCACACTGTTGGGGGTTACTATGCCCAGTGCCTGGTTAATGCCATGGTAATTAACCTTTCATATGCATATGAGATCCAAGCCACACCAACTGTCATTTCTGACAGCTATAATTGATGTAATATATTCATCACTGTAATCCACTCATCATCAATCACATGATCATCCAATCATAACATGTTTACTAAAATGTAAGGTAATAATTTATTCTGTATTCATGGACTAAATGAGACCTAAAGCTGCAATATGTTCCTTTTTGGGTGACCTGACCAAATTCACATAGAAATGTGTGCTATAGATCTGTCATGCTTATTGAAAGCAAGTCTAATACGCGGTAGATTTGTTCTATGTGAGCTTCACCTTCTTAACTTCTAGTTTTTGCGTCTTTTACTTTCGGTTTTGTACACCAGTTTCAAACAGCTGAAAATACAATATTTTTGCTTATTGAAAATACATTTCACAGCGGTTTAGATGTTACAATGATTCTCTACACTAGCTTGTTTTGCCACATAAACTGAAATTAGGTGAGCTATTAGAATTGTAGCAACCAGGAAATGGCAGAGCGGTTTGTGCATATTGCACCTTCAATAGACACAATGCTTGGAAACACTCCCCATGTAAAAGTACTAACATAGTTTCTCTGCTTATATTTTCCACACCATCCAGTCTTAATTGTTAACATGAGGGTTTTGTCGACTGAATTAACTCTTGGGTGTGTTTCCCTAATGGCACCCTATTCCCTACATAGTGCACTACTTTAGACCAGAATCCAATAAGTAGTGCACTATATAGGGTGTCAGTTGGGATGCATCCTCTCTCGCTAGTCTCTCCATTATCCTTAGTCTTGAACGTGATGGGTTTTTGAGGAGTCTGGCTGTATAGAGACTGGCAGTTGAACACTTGAGACTTCACTGTCTATAAGACTAGAGAGTGAAAAGACTCCTTTGTTCCAGATGGATTCTGCTGTAGTCATCAGGGCACACAGGGTGTCACAGAGCACTCTATCGTAGGGATGAGGGTGTCACAGAGCACTCTATCGTAGGGATGAGGGTGTCACAGAGCACTCTATCGTAGAGATGAGGGTGTCACAGAACACTCTATCGTAGGGATGAGGGTGTCACAGAGCACTCTATCGTAGAGATGAGGGTGTCACAGAGCACTCTATCATAGAGATGAGGGTGTCACGGTAAATAAACAGCCTAAAGGCTTCCCCAAACACCAGTATGTGCACAGAGGGAAGCCAAGTCTGTCTGTCAGTACATGTAGATGGTTCCAGAGAAATTGGAGTGAATTTGCTGGGAAAGTCTTGTTTGGCAGGATGCAAGCTGAAACAAGATTGTGTGAAAGTTTCACATAGATCATCCAAGGTCCTGTACCACCGGTAGCTGGAATGTTGTGATATCAAATCACATTTGATTGGTCATATACACATATTTAGCAGATGTTATTGCGGGTGTAGCGAAATGCTTGGTCATATCACTGTTTTTATTCATTTGCGGAAGAGAGAAGCTGTTAAACTCTATGTGTTCTCTATCACACAGTTGTTTGTTTATTGCTGAAGTTGGGAGTTCAGTAGTTGAATGGTCGGTCACTAGATCTGTTTAGGTTTCAAGGGTAACTGTTTAAATACTTACCAAGTTAGAGCTATAACAGTTAACTTAACAAGTCCCAAAAGTCACCCTATTCCATATATAGTGTACTACTTTTCACCAGGGCCCTATATAGTGCACTACTTTAGACCAGAGCTGTATTGGCCCTAGTCAACACTAAGTCATGCACTATATAGGGAATAGGGTGGAATTTGGGATACTGTATTGGCCAGAGTCCTGGATGACCCATGCCACCACCTCAACCCCCCTAACACCAACGGTAGCACCCAGCGACGTCACCCACCATGTGTGTGTGTGTGTGTGAAGAGATGGCCATGGGACTCAGAACCAGACAGAGCTGTCACAGTGCTGTCACAATGGCTCCCCAGTGTCCCTCCATCTCAATGACATGATTGATAGACATTAATAAGGGCTTGTTTACCCTGTAAGAATGGACCTGTGAAACATAATGCCTTTACTCAGGGTCCATCTGGGCTTTTCTGTACTTACAGTTCATTTTGTGTGGTTGATTTGTAGCTGTGTCTTGTCAACAAAACCCCTGTTCTGCCACCCACGGGGCCGTACCACCCATGTAGTGCTGAAGGGAGCTGGGGGTGCATTGAATGACAGCAACTATCCAGTCTTCACTCCTGTATATTTTAGAGAATCAGAGTGACAGTTGAAATCAGTTGGAGAAGAAGTTTAAGACTGAAATGTTCTGGAATATAAAAGTTGTCTGTCCGTATTCCGGACCTCTAGAGAGATATCAGAACTGCTCTCTGGGAGCAGTCAGAACTGACACGCTGCGTGTGTCGGAGGGGAGGGGGGGCTCTTTGCCGTGGCAACACGGGTTCTGCGAGGCTGCTGAGTGGTTACTGTAGTTCACCATGGGAACGACTTGGTGAGCACAGTCCTTATTTACTTCGGTAGAACAACGTTATCAGTAAGTCATCAGTATCTTCCTAAAACACATCTGATACCTGTCATTGGTTACGCTTTTAAAATCTACACGAGGTATTTAAATGAGACTTGTAAACATGGAATAAAATACCTGTGTGTGTCTTTATTAATGTAGATGTGATCTGTGATCCAGGAGTGTTTTATGCCTTGTTTATCTGAATGCTGCTTGTCTTGCTGTGTGTAGACACAAATGGTGATGACTATGATGTGTTTGAAGAGCAGCCCTCTTCTGCTCCTGCTCCTCAGACTGACTGAAAGCATCTGGAAGAGGGAGGTTGTGTCCCAAACGGCAACCTGTTCTATATAGTGCATTACTTTTGGGACGTAGCCAGAGAAAGACTGTTGTAAAACAGGTCCTTAACAGGAGAGGGGCTCGGCTATAGCCAGCCTTTAAAAGGGAAGGCAGTCAGGTTTTATCAGTTGGGTTGAAGAAATGAGAAACAGGAGGTAAGACAGCTGTGGCAGGACATGACTTTGTTGTCTGTTAGGGTTTTAACTATAATACTGAACAATACAATATGTATTTATTTTTAATCTAAACTGTAAGTATTTAGGTTAAAAGGTGTTATTCGTATTGACATGCTATTACTAGTTTAGTGCTTTGGATTTGGTGCCAAGTACATCATGAAATATGTCTTCATCCCAAATGGCACCCTATTCTCTAAATAGTGCACTACTTTTGACCAGAGCCTTATGGGTAAGTAGTACCCTATACAGGGAATAGGGTGCCGCTTGGGACGTGGTTGTTATCACTGGATGGGTCATAAATATGAGGACAGTAGAAGAAGGGTGATTAATGAGTCTGAAGGCCTCACAATGTGAAAGTAGGAGCACTCACAGTCCCGGACTTTGCACTTAGTTTTCCGACTTTGATGAACAATGGACTATCACTTTGTCCACTTTCGTTCTTGTTCACACACACACACACACACACACACACACACACACACACACACACACACAGAGAGAGAGAAAGACATTACTCACTTACAATGTCCATTGAATCTTTTTCACAGTAGAAAGAAACTAAGAGAGTCACCTACTCCAAGCAGTGTAGAGGGGGAAACCAACTACTGCAGCGCCATGGCTGACCCAATAAAGCTGGCTGACCCAAAGCTGGCTGAACTAAGGTAAGTAGTAACGAATGTCTCTGAATATGCTGTTGTATCAACATCAATGCCCAACATTTCTTCAATCAGTCTGCTTCTCTAAACTGTTCTATGACCTCAGGATCACAGTGAAACACAGCGGTTTGAAACAGTAGAAATACTGGCTGTGTGTGTGTGTGTGTGTGTGCGTGCGTGTGTGTGTCGGCCTGACTGTCCGTCTGCTCTCCTGGCACAACCATGGCTCTGCTCTTGAATACCAGAGATCTATTAATAACCATCACCTCCATGCCAGAACACTTACGACATCTGCCCATTCACAGTCAGCCTGGGCTCACACCACTGACAACTAGCTGAGCTAAAGCTCTGCCTCCAGCCTCCAGCTAGCACACTGAGTTAGCAGTGAGTGAGAGAGAACCAGAGCCAATGAAACAAGCCTTGTGTTAGAGACAGTGTGTTTTCACAGGGGAACAAGAGGACTCAAGTCAAACCCCTACGGCTGTCTGTACAGCTGTCCTAACATTGTCCCCAGGCTAAGCCCTTGTCCAAAATGGGACCCTATTTTCTAACATAGTTCATGACCCGTTAGGGTCTGATGAACAAGATTAGATCTGACCCTACAGTCACCTCCTTCGCCTACAGTCACCTCCTTTGCCTACAGTCATCTCCTTCTCCTACAGTCATCTCCTTCACCTACAGTCATCTCCTTCACCCATTGTCATCTCCTTCACCTACAGTCATCTGCTTCGCGTACAGTCGTCTCCTTGACCTACAGTCATCTCCTTCACATACAGTCATCTCCTTCACCTACAGTCATCTCCTTGACCTACAGTCATCTCCTTGACCTACAGTCATCCCCTTGACCTACAGTCATCCCCTTGACCTACAGTCATCCCCTTGACCTACAGTCATCTCCTTCACCTACAGTCATCTCCTTCGCCTACAGTCATCCCCTTGACCTACAGTCATCCCCTTGACCTACAGTCATCCCCTTGACCTACAGTCATCTCCTTGACCTACAGTCATCTCCTTCGCCTACAGTCATCTCCTTGACCTACAGTCATCTCCTTCACCTACAGTCATCTCCTTCACCTACAGTCATCTCCTTGACCTACAGTCATCTCCTTGACCTACAGTCATCTCCTTGACCTACAGTCATCCCCTTGACCTACAGTCATCCCCTTGACCTACAGTCATCTCCTTCGCCTACAGTCATCCCCTTGACCTACAGTCATCCCCTTGACCTACAGTCATCCCCTTGACCTACAGTCATCCCCTTGACCTACAGTCATCTCCTTCGCCTACAGTCATCTCCTTGACCTACAGTCATCTCCTTCACCTACAGTCATCTCCTTCGCCTACAGTCATCCCCTTGACCTACAGTCATCTCCTTCGCCTACAGTCATCTGCTTCGCCTACAGTCATCTCCTTCGCCTACAGTCATCTCCTTCGCCTACAGTCATCTGCTTCGCCTACAGTCATCTCTTTGACCTACAGTCATCTCCTTGACCTACAGTCAGGATCACAGCATGATGCAGTAGAGATGAGAATTCCCCTTTTCTGCTCCAGACCTGTTATGTCCCATTCCACTTGTACTAACACAGTGGTTTAACACAGGAGACAGAGCTGATATTATGTCCCAGTCCACCTGTACTAACACAGTGGTTTAACACAGGAGACAGAGCTGGTATTATGTCCCAGTCCACCTGTACTAACACAGTGGTTTAACACAGGAGACACAGAGCTGGTATTATGTCCCAGTCCACCTGTACTAACACAGTGGTTTAACACAGGAGACACAGAGCTGGTATTATGTCCCAGTCCACCTGTACTAACACAGTGGTTTAACACAGGAGACGCAGAGCTGCTATTATGTCCCAGTCCACCTGTACTAACACAGTGGTTTAACACAGGAGACACAGAGCTGGTATTATGTCCCAGTCCACCTGTACTAACACAGTGGTTTAACACAGGAGACGCAGAGCTGCTATTATGTCCCAGTCCACCTGTACTAACACAGTGGTTTAACACAGGAGACACAGAGCTGGTATTATGTCCCAGTCCACCTGTACTAACACAGTGGTTTAACACAGGAGACGCAGAGCTGCTATTATGTCCCATTCCACTTGTACTAACACAACACAGTGGTTTAACACAGGAGACAGAGCTGGTATTATGTCCCAGTCCACCTGTACTAACACAGTGGTTTAACACAGGAGACAGAGCTGGTATTATGTCCCAGTCCACCTGTACTAACACAGTGGTTTAACACAGGAGACACAGAGCTGGTATTATGTCCCAGTCCACCTGTACTAACACAGTGGTTTAACACAGGAGACACAGAGCTGGTATTATGTCCCAGTCCACCTGTACTAACACAGTGGTTTAACACAGGAGACGCAGAGCTGCTATTATGTCCCAGTCCACCTGTACTAACACAGTGGTTTAACACAGGAGACACAGAGCTGGTATTATGTCCCAGTCCACCTGTACTAACACAGTGGTTTAACACAGGAGACGCAGAGCTGCTATTATGTCCCAGTCCACCTGTACTAACACAGTGGTTTAACACAGGAGACACAGAGCTGGTATTATGTCCCAGTCCACCTGTACTAACACAGTGGTTTAACACAGGAGACGCAGAGCTGCTATTATGTCCCATTCCACTTGTACTAACACAACACAGTGGTTTAACACAGGAGACAGAGCTGGTATTATGTCCCAGTCCACCTGTACTAACACAGTGGTTTAACACAGGAGACAGAGCTGGTATTATGTCCCAGTCCACCTGTACTAACACAGTGGTTTAACACAGGAGACACAGAGCTGGTATTATGTCCCAGTCCACCTGTACTAACACAGTGGTTTAACACAGGAGACGCAGAGCTGCTATTATGTCCCAGTCCACCTGTACTAACACAGTGGTTTAACACAGGAGACACAGAGCTGGTATTATGTCCCAGTCCACCTGTACTAACACAGTGGTTTAACACAGGAGACGCAGAGCTGCTATTATGTCCCAGTCCACCTGTACTAACACAGTGGTTTAACACAGGAGACACAGAGCTGGTATTATGTCCCAGTCCACCTGTACTAACACAGTGGTTTAACACAGGAGACGCAGAGCTGCTATTATGTCCCATTCCACTTGTACTAACACAACACAGTGGTTTAACACAGGAGACAGAGCTGGTATTATGTCCCAGTCCACCTGTACTAACACAGTGGTTTAACACAGGAGACAGAGCTGGTATTATGTCCCAGTCCACCTGTACTAACACAGTGGTTTAACACAGGAGACACAGAGCTGGTATTATGTCCCAGTCCACCTGATCGAAAAAGCCTTGGTTTCATGCATGTCAACATCAGAAGCCTCCTCCCTAAGTTTGTCTTACTCACTGCTCTAGCACACTCTGCTAACCCTGATGTCCTTGCCGTGTCTGAATCCTGGCTCAGGAAGGCCACCAAAAATTCGGAGATTTCCATACCCAACTATAACATCTTCCGTCAAGATAGAACTGCCAAAGGAGGAGGAGTTGCAGTCTACTGCAGAGAGAGCCTGCAAAGTAATGTCATACTTTCCAGGTCCATACCCAAACAGTTCGAACTACTAATTTTGAAAATTACTCTCTCCAGAAATAAGTCTCTCACTGTTGCCGCCTGCTACCGACCCCCCTCAGCTCCCAGCTGTGCCCTGGACACCATTTGTGAATTGATCGCCCCCCATCTAGCTTCAGAGTTTGTTCTGTTAGGTGACCTAAACTGGGATATGCTTAACACCCCGGCAGTCCTACAATCTAAGCTAGATGCCCTCAATCTCACTCAAATCATCAAGGAACCCACCAGGTACAACCCTAACTCTGTAAACAAGGGCACCCTCATTGACGTCATCCTGACCAACTGGCCCTCCAAATACACCTCCGCTGTCTTCAACCAGGATCTCAGCGATCACTGCCTCATTGCCTGTATCCGCTACGGAGCCGCAGTCAAACGACCACCCCTCATCACTGTCAAACGCTCCCTAAAACACTTCTGTGAGCAGGCCTTTCTAATCGACCTGGCCCGGGTATCCTGGAAGGACATTGACCTCATCCCGTCAGTTGAGGATGCCTGGTCTTTCTTTAAAAGTAACTTCCTCACCATTTTAGATAAGCATGCTCCGTTCAAAAAATGCAGAACTAAGAACAGATATAGCCCCTGGTTCACTCCAGACCTGACTGCCCTCGACCAGCACAAAAACATCCTGTGGCGGACTGCACTAACATCGAACAGTCCCCGCGATATGCAACTGTTCAGGGAAGTCAGGAACCAATACACACAGTCAGTCAGGAAAGCTAAAGCCAACTTCTTCAGGCAGAAGTTTGCATCCTGTAGCTCCAACTCCAAAAAGTTCTGGGACACTGTGAAGTCCATGGAGAACAAGAGCACCTCCTCCCAGCTGCCCACTGCACTGAGGCTAGGTAACACGGTCACCACCGATAAATCCATGATTATCGAAAACTTCAACAAGCATTTCTCAACGGCTGGCCATGCCTTCCGCCTGGCTACTCCAACCTCGTCCAACAGCTCCCCCCCCCCCGCAGCTACTCGCCCAAGCCTCTCCAGGTTCTCCTTTACCCAAATCCAGATAGCAGATGTTCTGAAAGAGCTGCAAAACCTGGACCCGTACAAATCAGCTGGGCTTGACAATCTGGACCCTCTATTCCTGAAACTATCCGCCGCCATTGTCGCAACCCCTATTACCAGCCTGTTCAACCTCTCTTTCATATCGTCTGAGATCCCCAAGGATTGGAAAGCTGCCGCAGTCATCCCCCTCTTCAAAGGGGGCGACACCCTGGACCCAAACTGTTACAGACCAATATCCATCCTGCCCTGCCTATCTAAGGTCTTCGAAAGCCAAGTCAACAAACAGATCACTGACCATCTTGAATCCCACCGTACCTTCTCCGCTGTGCAATCTGGTTTCCGAGCTGGTCACGGGTGTACCTCAGCCACGCTCAAGGTACTAAACGATATCATAACCGCCATCGATAAAAGACAGTACTGTGCAGCCGTCTTCATAGACCTTGCCAAGGCTTTCGACTCTGTCAATCACCGTATTCTTATTGGCAGACTCAGTAGCCTCGGTTTTTCGGATGACTGCCTTGCCTGGTTCACCAATTACTTTGCAGACAGAGTTCAGTGTGTCAAATCGGAGGGCATGCTGTCCGGTCCTCTGGCAGTCTCTATGGGGGTGCCACAGGGTTCAATTCTCGGGCCGACTCTTTTCTCTGTATATATCAATGATGTTTCTCATGCTGCGGGCGATTCCCTGATCCACCTCTACGCAGACGACACCATTCTATATACTTCCGGCCCGTCCTTGGACACTGTGCTATCTAACCTCCAAACGAGCTTCAATGCCATACAGCACTCCTTCCGTGGCCTCCAACTGCTCTTAAACGCTAGTAAAACCAAATGCATGCTTTTCAACCGTTCGCTGCCTGCACCCGCACGCCTGACCAGCATCACCACCCTGGATGGTTCCGACCTTGAATATGTGGACATCTATAAGTACCTAGGTGTCTGGCTAGACTCTAAACTCTCCTTCCAGACCCATATCAAACATCTCCAATCGAAAATCAAATCAAGAGTCGGCTTTCTATTCCGCAACAAAGCCTCCTTCACTCACGCCGCCAAACTTACCCTAGTAAAACTGACTATCCTACCGATCCTCGACTTCGGCGATGTCATCTACAAAATTGCTTCCAACACTCTACTCAGCAAACTGGATGCAGTTTATCACAGTGCCATCCGTTTTGTCACTAAAGCACCTTATACCACCCACCACTGCGACTTGTATGCTCTAATCGGCTGGCCCTCGCTACATATTCGTCGCCAGACCCACTGGCTCCAGCTCATCTACAAGTCCATGCTAGGTAAAGCTCCGCCTTATCTCAGTTCACTGGTTACGATGGCAACACCCATCCGTAGCACGCGCTCCAGCAGGTGTATCTCACTGATCATCCCTAAAGCCAACACCTCATTTGGCCGCCTTTCGTTCCAGTTCTCTGCTGCCTGTGATTGGAACGAATTGCAAAAATCGCTGAAGTTGGAGACTTTTATCTCCCTCACCAACTTCAAACATCTGCTATCTGAGCAGCTAACCGATCGCTGCAGCTGTACATAGTCTATTGGTAAATAGCCCACCCATTTGCACCTACCTCATCCCCATACTGTTTTTATTTATTTATTTTTCTGCTCTTTTGCACACCAATATCTCTACCTTTACATAACCATCTGATCATTTATCACTCCAGTGTTAATCTGCATAATTGTAATTATTTGCCTACCTTCTCATGCCTTTTGCACACAATGTATATATAGACTCCCCTTTTTTCTACTGTGTTATTGACTTGTTAATTGTTTACTCCATGTGTAACTCTGTGTTGTCTGTTCACACTGCTATGCCTTATCTTGGCCAGGTCGCAGTTGCAAATGAGAACTTGTTCTCAACTAGCCTACCTGGTTAAATAAAGGTGAAATAAAAAAAAAAAAAAAAAAAATACTAACACAGTGGTTTAACACAGGAGACACAGAGCTGGTATTATGTCCCAGTCCACCTGTACTAACACAGTGGTTTAACACAGGAGACGCAGAGCTGCTATTATGTCCCAGTCCACCTGTACTAACACAGTGGTTTAACACAGGAGACACAGAGCTGGTATTATGTCCCAGTCCACCTGTACTAACACAGTGGTTTAACACAGGAGACGCAGAGCTGCTATTATGTCCCAGTCCACCTGTACTAACACAGTGGTTTAACACAGGAGACACAGAGCTGGTATTATGTCCCAGTCCACCTGTACTAACACAGTGGTTTAACACAGGAGACGCAGAGCTGCTATTATGTCCCATTCCACTTGTACTAACACAACACAGTGGTTTAACACAGGAGACAGAGCTGGTATTATGTCCCAGTCCACCTGTACTAACACAGTGGTTTAACACAGGAGACAGAGCTGGTATTATGTCCCAGTCCACCTGTACTAACACAGTGGTTTAACACAGGAGACACAGAGCTGGTATTATGTCCCAGTCCACCTGTACTAACACAGTGGTTTAACACAGGAGACACAGAGCTGGTATTATGTCCCAGTCCACCTGTACTAACACAGTGTACTAACACAGTGTACTAACACAGTGGTTTAACACAGGAGACACAGAGCTGGTATTATGTCCCAGTTCACCTGTACTAACACAGTGGTTTAACACAGGAGACACCGAGCTGGTATTATGTCCCAGTCCACCTGTACTAACACAGTGGTTTAACACAGGAGACAGAGCTGGTATTATGTCCCAGTACACCTGTACTAACACAGTGGTTTAACACAGGAGACACAGAGCTGGTATTATGTCCCAGTCCACCTGTACTAACACAGTGGTTTAACACAGGAGACACAGAGCTGGTATTATGTCCCATTCCACTTGTACTAACACAACACAGTGGTTTAACACAGGAGACAGAGCTGGTATTATGTCCCAGTCCACCTGTACTAACACAGTGGTTTAACACAGGAGACACAGAGCTGGTATTATGTCCCAGTCCACCTGTACTAACACAGTGTACTAACACAGTGGTTTAACACAGGAGACACAGAGCTGGTATTATGTCCCAGTTCACCTGTACTAACACAGTGGTTTAACACAGGAGACACAGAGCTGGTATTATGTCCCAGTCCACCTGTACTAACACAGTGTACTAACACAGTGGTTTAACACAGGAGACACAGAGCTGGTATTATGTCCCAGTCCGCCTGTACTAACACAGTGGTTTAACACAGGAGACACAGAGCTGGTATTATGTCCCACATACTTAACTCATGTACAGTATGTAAATCTGTTTCACATAAACAGGAAAACCACACATCCTGGCTCTTCAGCTAATAGTGTCGGTCTCTTTCCTCTTCCTCAGAGACAGCATGGCAGATTTTACAGTTCAGACGGCCAAGCACTCCAACTCTCCAATCTCCTCCACTCCCCTGCGGCCGCCCAGCGAACAGCAGTCCAAGGACCGGGCCTCCAAAAGGCTTTCCTCCGAGTCCAACGGGACCAGCGAGGGTGGGGCAGGGTCGCGGACGCCCGTGGAGATAACCGCACTGGAGGAGTCGTTCCGGCGCTTCGCCATCCACGGCGACACACGTGCCACAGGAAAGGACATGCATGGCAAGAACTGGTCCAAGCTGTGCAAGGACTGCGGCGTCATCGACGGAAAAACTGTCACCCTCACGGACGTGGATATCGTCTTCACTAAAGTCAAGTAAGGAAATCTTTTCTATAGTAGGTTGTGTCCCAAATGGCGTAGTAGAAATCTTGCAGCGCCAATGGCACCCCATTCCCTAAATAGTGCACTACTTTTGACGGGAAGGGAGGAGAGTGTAGGGAGTAGAGTGTAGTGAGGAGAGGAGAGCGAGGAGAGTGTAGGGAGGGAGGAGAGGGGAGGAGAGAGGAGAGGGGAGAAGGGGAGAAGGGGAGAAGAGGAGAGAGGAGAGGAGAGGAGTGGAGTGGAGTTGAGTTGAGTTATCTTCGTTTCTGTTTCTTTCATCCTCATTGTAATGGTGAAATGCATTTCATTGAATCAACTGTTGTCTCAGTATAAAGGGATGACTGGTAGAGATCCATTAGTAGGATCCTCCTGTTATATAATAGTTATGTAATGTAGACAGATACAGAGAGATAGTAGGATCCTCCTGTTATATAATAGTTATGTAAAGCAGACAGATACAGAGAGATAGTAGGATGGATGGTTTGACCTGGGACTGGGAACAAGGGTGCCAGTATCTAGATCAAGATCAATTTGCTGATCGATGGACTTGGAATTTGAATTACACATACTAACTACTGCTTCCTGACAATATGGCATGTCAGTGTCTGTTGATATAAAACTATCAGCATTGGGACAGATATAGAAATAGATATAGATATGACATTCACAGGTAGGTTCTGTATCCACAGGATACTATGTTACCTTTCTATATTATATTCATGGGACATAGACACTATTCCATTCCAAGAGATGGAATACTATATAAAATACTGTTTTCTAAGAATATACTGTATAAAAGGAAAGAAAGTCTCATTCGATATAGACTCCCAACAGTTGAATAGGAAAACCCCTCAGTAACAGTCATGTTGTGTGGTGTTGTTGCCCTCAGTAACAGTCATGTTGTGTGGTGTTGTTGCCCTCAGTAACAGTCATGTTGTGTGGGGTTGTTGCCCTCAGTAACAGTCATGTTGTGTGGGGTTGTTGCCCTCAGTAACAGTCATGTTGTGGGAGGTTGTTGCCCTCCGTAACAGTCGTGTGGTGTTGTTGCCCTCAGTAACAGTCATGTTGTGTGGTGTTGTTGCCCTCAGTAACAGTCATGTTGTGTGGTGTTGTTGCCCTCAGTAACAGTCATGTTGTGTGGTGTTGTTGCCCTCAGTAACAGTCATGTTGTGTGGGGTTGTTGCCCTCAGTAACAGTCATGTTGTGGGAGGTTGTTGCCCTCCGTAACAGTCATGTTGTGTGGTGTTGTTGCCCTCAGTAACAGTCATGTTGTGTGGTGTTGTTGCCCTCAGTAAGTCATGTTGTGTGGTGTTGTTGCCCTCAGTAACAGTCATGTTGTGTGGTGTTGTTGCCCTCAGTAACAGTCATGTTGTGGGGGGTTGTTGCCCTCAGTAACAGTCATGTTGTGTGGTGTTGTTGCCCTCAGTAACAGTCATGTTGTGGGGGGTTGCTGCCCTCGGTAACAGTCATGTTGTTGCCCTTGGTAACAGTCATGTTGTGGGGGGTTGTTGCCCTCGGTAACAGTCATGTCGTGGGGGGTTGTTGCCCTCGGTAACAGTCATGTTGTGGGGGGTTGTTGCCCTCGGGTACAGTCATGTTGTTGTGGGGGTCTGTTGCCCTCGGTAACATTCATGTTGTGAGGGGTTGTTGCCCTCGGGTACAGTCATGTTGTTGTGGGGTTGTTGCCCTCGGTAACAGTCTGGGGGCAGGATTGTTCACTCTGCTGTTTCCCCAGATGCCTGAGGCAGTCGTCATCCTCTACTGCCACAGGGTCCAGGTCATTTCTAGTAGAATGACCTCAATAACAACCCAACACACACTGACTGAACCGTGCTTGTTGTGGGGTTCTGTGTTCGTATGTTCTGTGTTGGGTATTGAATGGTTAAGATATATGTTCTGTACGCTTTGAAAGGCGTGGGGGTGTATGTCTATCGTGTTGATCATGAGCATTGTGCTCTAAATGCAGGTGAAGGAAGGTGTATCTACAAAGCATGAAGCTAAATGACAGGACAGGGCAGTCTGTTTTACAGACTGTAGTCATATTTGTTTTGGGGGGGGGTTGCTGTTTGCTCAAGTATGAAGCTTTAATGAAGTGATTTGTTTCATCCTGACTGAGCCCTGAGAGTAGGGATGATTCTGCTAGACAGCGTCAGAACAGACCAGTGCTGTAGCTGGAGGGAGGGGAGAGAGCAGTTCATTCACTACCACACTGACAACTGAATATTCACAAAACAATGAATTCCAGTATTCATTTTGTTATTATGTTTCAGCAACAAAAAAACACGGCATTAGCCATTTGCAAAATGCATAAATATTCAGGAAACTAGCTCCATGGCCGAAATGTACTTTAAAACTGCAACATTTTCTCTCAGCTACATGGCATAATGTGTACATTTGCAGGAAATTAGCTTTAAAACTGAAAAAAAAATTGAAGGCTGCTGTTGTCAGTTGTGTGTTCAGTAGAGCAGTGATGTAGGCCTACAGTAGAATGTGCATATGCTAGAGAGAGAGAGCAGAGTTTTGTGGGGGAGGGAATGTGTTCTGAGCTGTTTCTGAGGCATGAGCAGAGCTGAGCTGGGGAGGCGTGCGTGCCACCATGCCAGACATGATGTAGATGGAGCCTTTCTTTTAATCAGAGAGTCAGAGCTCACACAGCGCTAGCAAGGACATGAAGAATTCAACGGCTTTATGGCCACTGTCTGATGACTATATGGCTTCGTTAAATCCACATTTATTCAGGGAGGAAGTTGTCTACTGTACCACTGGGTTTCTCTGCCATGCTATGGCCTATATAACGAGTCTCTGTTGTCGTGCCATTTCATGCCAGTGATGATCCTTCCCTCTCACTGACTAGACAACCTGGACTCAGAGCATTTTGTATTATTCTGTACGTAACGCCGAGACACTCCATTTAATATGATGTTTCATTTCGTATGGTATTTATTATTTGTGGATGTCCATCACCCATTTCATATGATACACTACAGTACATGACCAAAATAATGTTGACACCTGCTTGTCGAATTATCTCATTCCAAAATCATGGGCATTAATATGGAGTTGGTTCCCCCTTTGCTGCAATAACAGCCTCCACTCTTCTGGGAAGGCTTTCCACTAGAAGTTGGAACATTGCTGCAGGGACTTGCTTCCATTCAGCCACAAAAGCATTAGTGAGGTCGGGCGCGGATGTTGGGCGATTAGTCCTGGCCTGCAGTCAGCGTTCCAATTCATCCCAAAGGTGTTGGATGGAGTTGAGGTCAGGGCTCTGTGTAGGCCAATCAAGTTCTTCCACACCATCTCAACAAACCGCTTTGGGCTAGGTGGCATTAACATGCTGAAACAGGAAAGGCCCTTCCCCGAACTGTTGCCACTAAGTTGGAAGCACAGAATCATCTAGAATGTCATTGTATGCTGTAACATTAAGATTTCACTTCACTGGAACTAAGGAGCCTGAACCCTTATTCCTCCTCATCTAAACGTTACAGTTGGCACTATGCATTAGGAGAGGTAGCGTCTCGTTTCTTTGCATTGGATATATTTACCATATCATATGGAGACAGACAGAAACCTTTTACTGTATCATAAGTAGACATCATTGCAAATGATTTAATCCTTCTAATGGAAAACATATATATATATAATTTAGTTACGAATTGAACTTGAATTAAATGAGTTGACTCTTCACATGGGATTATTTCACTGAACAACAAAAGAAATGGAATATTGAATGATCCCCAATGATCCATCGCATCTCCCAAAAACATTTTCAACATACATCTGTAAAATGATAGTCTAGAAACTAAAGCTTTGGTTGTCTTCCGCTCAGGCTTCCATGTCTTCTCCCTGGGCCTCCTCAATGTCCACCTCTTGAACATCAGACTCTGAAGCCTCATCTTCACTGTCACTTTCCAAGCTTGTTGAGGATGGCTAGTTGTCAGGCTCAAAAAGCCTCACATTTGCCCGGATGGCCACCAATTTTTCAACCCTTGTATTGGTCAGCCTGTTGCGTGCTGTGGTGTGTGTGTGTGTGTGTGTGTGTTCCCAAACAAGGACCAGTTGCGCTCTGAGACGGCTGATGTTGGTGGGATTTGGAGGATGATGGAGGCAACAGGGGAAAGGGCCTCAGATCCACAAAGTCCCTTCCACCAGGTGGCTGATGAGATATTCTGCATATTGCATCTCTATCCCAAAGCCCTTGCTTGAAAGTGTAATTCGCCAGACTACCAAGAACCTTGCTTTCATCCAGGCCAAGGTGGCGAGACACGGTAGTGATGACACCATAGGCCTTGTTGATCTCTGTACCAGACAGGATGCTATTGCCAGTGTACTTTGGGTCCAACATGCGGTGTGTATGGGCTTCAGGCAGAAGTCTTCACACTTTTTGATGTATTTCAGAACTGCAGTTTCCTCTGCTTGGAGCAACAGTGAAGTGGGCAGGGCAGTACGGATTTATTCTCTTACATCTGCAAGCAGAGTCTGAACATCAGACAGGATGGCATTGTCTTCCTCAATCCGTGCAATGGCTACTGCTATAGGTTTCAGGAGTTTCAGGCTGCTTACCCCTCTCTCCCAAAATACATCATCCAGGAGGATCCTCTTGATGGGGCTGTCCATATCGAAAGACTGTGATATGGCCATTTCTTGGAGAGACTCCTTCCCCTCGAGGAGACTGTCAAACATGATGACAACACCACCCCGACGGGTGTTGCTGGGCAGCTTCAATCTGGTGGTCTTATTCTTCTCACTTTGCTTGGTGAAGTAGATTGCTGCTATAACTTGATGACCCTTCACATACCTAACCATTTCCTTGGCTCTCTTGTAGAGTGTATCCATTGTTTTCAGTGCCATGATGTCCTTGAGGAGCAGATTCATTGCATGAACAGCACAGCCAATGGGTGTGATGTGAGGGTATGACTCCTCCACTTTAGACCAAGCAGCCTTCATATTTCGCAGTATTGTCTGTCACCAGTGCAAATACCTTCTGTGGTCCAAGGTCACTGATGACATCTGAAATGTAGAGACTGGTGTGTCTATCGTCCCTTGTGTCTGTGCTCTTGTAGAATACTGGTTGAGGGGTGGATATGATGTAGTTAATTATTCCATGCCCATGAACATTCAACCACCCATCAGAGATGATTGCAATAGTCTGCTTTCTCTATGATTTGCATGACCATCAATTGAACTCTGTTGAACTCTGCATCCAGCAAATTAGTAGATAATGCATGTCTGGTTGGAGGGGTGTATGCTGGGCGAAGAACATTCAGAAATCTCTTCTAACACACATTGCCAGTGAGCATCAGAGGTGAACCAGTTTGCATACACAGCTCGAGCAAGATATTCATCAGCATTTCTCTGACTACGTTCCTCCATTGAGTCAACAAAACTTCTAATTCCAGGAGGACCATGAGCTGTTGCTATCGATAAGGTGTCTGATTCATCGTTTTCTGCTCAAATAGAAGTAGAGGGACTTTTGTCAGATGTTGCTTGTTGTGAGCGCTGAGGGAACTTTATGCACTTGGCCAGATGATTCTGCATCTTTGTTGCATTCTTCACGTATGATTTGGCACAGTATTTGCAAATGTACACAGCTTTTCCTTCTACATTAGCTGCAGTGAAATGTCTCCACACATCAGATGTGACATTTCCCTGTAAAAGAAAACAAAAATACAATTCCATGTAGAGATAAATAGTTAAGCAGTTAGATTAAACAACTCCTTTGTAAGATAAATGTTTATGGAAACAGGTGAATTAACACTCCTTAGTTAGCAGGCTCAAGCAAGCTAAAACCCACATGGTAGCAAAAACTAACTAGCAGAAATTGTTAGAAGTTAGAAATGATTTAAACACACTTTGCTGTAGGTTACTATTTACTAGTTAACAAAAAATGTATTTGTTGTCATAAAAAATATATTCACCCCACCCAGTATTGTAATCTAAACTTACCAGAAAGCATGTAGTCCTTGGCTCAGACAGTGTAGTAGTGTGGGCTCATTAGCATCTCATTAGTGTGCGAGATCTTGAGAATCAGCTGTACAGAATGCACTGTGCATGCAGAGGGTTGCAATTCCATTGAATTGGGGATAGTTTAACCAAAATATGCCACAAGACCTAGAATTGCCCTTTGTGTATCCCACAAAAAAAGATTCACTGTTATAAGCTAACTTTTTTTATGAATTTAAGCTAAATTCCTGGGCTTGACTTCCCATGATAAATTTCCGGAAAGTTTTTTAAGCACTTCAGCGGACCTGTTCTTCAAGCTTGTGTGGCCTACCACTTCGCAGCTGAGCCGTTGCTGCTCCTAGACGTTTCCACTTCACAATAACAGCACTTACAGTTGACCGTTGCAGCTCTAGCAGTGCAGAAATTTGACGAACTGATTTGTTGGAAAGGTGGCATCCGATGACGGCGCCATGTTGAATGTCACTGAGCTCTTCAGTATGGGCCATTCTACTGCCAATGTTTGTATATGGAGATTGCATGGCTGTGTGCTTGATTTTATACACTTGTCTGCAACGGGTGTGGCTGAAATATCCAAATCTACTCATTTGAAGGGGTGTCCACATACTTTTGGCCATGAATTACAATTCGTATTATATGTTACGAATGTGCAAAGTGTACAATATGTTATCGAATTTGCAAAACGTAGGATGTGCTACGAATTCTACATAGGTGGCTAACTTTAGCTAGCTGGCTAACATTAGCTCGGCTAGGGATTAGGGTTAAAGTTAGGTTAAAGGGTTAAGGTTAGGGGAAGGGTTAGCTAACATGCTAAGTAGTTGCAAAGTAGCAACAAAAGTAGTAAGTCGTTGAAAAGTTGCTAAAATGCTAAAGTTATTTGTGATGAGATTCGAACTCGCAACCTTTAGGTTACTAGATGTTCGCGTTATACACCCACCCATCTACCCCGACCAAACCACCCTACTTTGATTTTTGCCTTAAGTAATCATCTGTCTTATGTAACCATACCAAACAACATATCATACTAATTTGAGTGTCACGGATTTACCTTTACTATGTTACGTCTAGTCTATGAGACCAGGCTGGACCTGCTGTAGTTCAGTACTATGGTGTCTACTGCCTACCCCAACCCCAACCCTACTGTGGTGAGCCAGGCAGCTGGATAGATGTTTTTTTTCTCCAGTAAAAACATAAGAAAGTAAAAAAGTTAAGTCCCATCCCATCTTTAACACGGTATAACAACTATATCCGCACAGTCTAGAACCGAAAGGCTTACCAATCGGCTAGCCACTCAATGATTTGTCCCAACCAGCCCCCACCACAGATCCAGAGCTGTGTGTCAGGCTTCATAGTGTAGGAGTGCTGATCTAGGATCAGGTCCCCCCCTGTCCTTATTTGTCAGAGCAGCTCACAGATCACTGCTCCTGTACATAGCCCATTTGTAAATAGCCCATTTGTAAATAGCCCATCCAACTACCTCATCCCCATACTGTTATTTATTTATTTATTTATTTATCTTGCTCCTTTGCACCCCAGTATCTCTACTTGCACATTCACCTTCTGCACATCTACCATTCCAGTGTTTAATTGCTATGTTGTAATTACTTCACCACCTTCGCCAATTTATTACCTTACCTCCCTTATCCTACCTCATTTGCGCACACTGTATATAGACGTTTTCTACTGTATTATTGACTGTATGTTTGTTTATTCCATGTGTAACTCTGTGTTTATTGTTTATTCCATGTGTAACTCTGTGTTGTTGTTTATTCCATGTGTAACTCTGTGTTGTTGTTTATTCCATGTGTAACTCTGTGTTGTTGTTTATTCCATGTGTAACTCTGTGTTGTTGTTTACTCCATGTGTAACTCTGTGTTGTTGTTTATTCCATGTGTAACTCTGTGTTGTTGTTTACTCCATGTGTAACTCTGTGTTGTTGTTTACTCCATGTGTAACTCTGTGTTGTTGTTTATTCCATGTGTAACTCTGTGTTGTTGTTTATTCCATGTGTAACTCTGTGTTGTTGTTTATTCCATGTGTAACTCTGTGTTGTTGTTTATTCCATGTGTAACTCTGTGTTGTTGTTTATTCCATGTGTAACTCTGTGTTGTTGTTTATTCCATGTGTAACTCTGTGTTGTTGTTTATTCCATGTGTAACTCTGTGTTGTTGTTTATTCCATGTGTAACTCTGTGTTGTTGTTTGTGTCGCACTGCTTTGCTTTATCTTGGCCAGGTCTCAGTTGTAAATGAGAACTTGTTCTCAGCTGGCCTACCTGGTTAAATAAAGGTGAAATAAATCAAAAAGGAAGTTATCTAAAAGGCTAAACTGATCCTAAATCGGCACTCCTACGCTTTGTAGATGCTGTTTGATATGTCTGATTCCTTAGCAAGCTCCTGACAGGGTCATTTTAATTGGTTTCCAGAGGACACAGAGCCCTCCTCCTCCTCCTCTCCTCAGACACAACGTGCCAGCTGGAAGTCCTATGTCCCATCTGACATTAGACAGCATGGAACAGGCAACGGAGGAATGGAGCTCTCAACTGTTCAACACTGACGGATCGCCCAAACAAAATCAGTCACTGAAGGAGTCAATTTAATAATAAACCCCAAACACGCCTGTTTACTGTAGCTTGTTGCTATGACAACAGGTTACCCGGGGAGACTGTTTGGCTTTACAGCCTTTTGTTTAGCAGATTTATCACCACAGCAATGGTTGTTTGTATTTGTGTTACCATGCACGACGACGTCTGAACGGAGAAGCAGAATGGTGTATAGTCAGTTTAAACAGCCGTACGCATGGCCCCTTGGAGGGGTGGATGTGATTGGCTGAGCTATAATAACACCTGACATCATGTTGATGACTACTAGGCTGCGTACCAATTGGACCCTGGTTGAAAGTAATGAATCATTTAGGGAATAGGGTGCTATTTGAGGGTGCCATTTGGGACACAGCCCTAGTAGAAAGCAGAACACGGAACACCAGAAAATCTAAAAACTCTGTAGCCGAGAAGTTCACTTTCACACATAAACACATCGTCTGTCTCTGTCCAGGCAGTGCCTAAGATGCTTCTCCCTGTGTCTGTCTCTGTCCAGGCAGTGCCTAAGATGCTTCTCCCTGTGTCTGTCTCTGTCCAGGCAGTGCCTAAGATGCTTCTCCCTGTGTCTGTCTCTGTCCAGGCAGTGCCTAAGATGCTTCTCCCTGTGTCTGTCTCTGTCCAGGCAGTGCCTAAGATGCTTCTCCCGGTGTCTGTCTGTAGAGCACACCATCACACAGCAGGGCCATCAGATAGCTGACATGTTGATGCTATCACGCAGCAGGGCCATCAGATAGCTGATATGTTGATGCTATCACACAGCAGGGCCATCAGATAGCTGACATGTTGATACTATCACGCAGCAGGGCCATCAGATAGCTGATATGTTGATGTTATCACGCAGCAGGGCCATCAGATAGCTGATATGTTGATGCCATCACACAGCAGGGCCATCAGATAGCTGACATGTTGATGCTATCACACAGAAGGGCCATCAGATAGCTGATATGTTGATGCCATCACACAGCAGGGCCATCAGATAGCTGATATGTTGATGCTATCACACAGCAGGGCCATCAGATAGCTGATATGTTGATGCTATCACACAGCAGGGCCATCAGATAGCTGATATGTTGATGCTATCACACAGCAGGGCCATCAGATAGCTGATATGTTGATGTTATCACACAGCAGGGCCATCAGATAGCTGATATGTTGATGTTATCACACAGAAGGGCCATCAGATAGCTGATATGTTGATGTTATCACACAGAAGGGCCATCAGATAGCTGATATGTTGATGCTATCACACAGCAGGGCCATCAGATAGCTGATATGTTGATGCTATCACACAGCAGGGCCATCAGATAGCTGATATGTTGATGTTATCTCATGGCTTTGTATACAGTGTGGTCGATTCTCCTTTGACGCTCTCAAACTGTGATGAGGGGCATTAAAATTACAAGCCAAATCATGTCTCGAATGGCACCCTATTCCTTTTTATAGTGCACTACCTTTGACCAGGGTACTCAATAGGAAAAAGGGTGTGATTTGGGACACACATCCCCATGTTTATGATGTAACATGGAGACAGAGGTCAACGTCAACAGCAGTAGAATTCTCTCACTGAGTTCCACAGACTCTTCACTCTGTGACATCGGTAGTTTTGACATTTCTAAGTGGCTGGTTGGTTGTTTCTACATTTCAGGAAGAAATCCTGTCGCACCATCACGTTTGACGAGTTCAAGGCAGCGGTGGGAGAGCTGGCCAGCAAGAGATTCAAGGAGAAAACGGGAGAGGAGGCGGAGGGGGAGGTCTTCAGGATGATTGAGGGGAAGAAACCGGTCATTAAAGGAGTCACGGTAAGGTCCCAAAGCAGCAGGAAATGACATCCAATAGTACTGACGCTACAACAGATATGAATGAATACACGTATACAGACCCAGTGCATTCAGAAAGTATTCAGACCCATGGACTTTTTCCACATTTCGTTACCTTACACTTATTCTAAAATGGATTCAAATAAAATCCTCAATCTACACACAATACCCCATAATGACAAAGCAAAAAACAGGTTTTTAGAAATGTTTGCAAATGTGTGTGTATATATTTGCTATGCTATGAGACTTGAAATTGAGCTCCAGTGCATCCTGTTTCCATTGATGATCCTTGAGATGTTTCTACAACTTGCTTGGAGTCCATCTGTGGTAAATTCAATTGTTTGGACATGATTTGGAAAAGGCACACACCTGTCTATATAAGGTCCCACAGTTGACAGTACATGTCAGAGCAAAATTCAAGCCATGAGGTCGAAGGAATTGTCAATAGAGCTTCCGAGACAGGATTGTGTAGAGGCATAGATCTGGAGAAGGGTACCAAAAAAATTCTGCAGCATTGAATGTCCCCAAGAACACAGTGGCCCCCATCATTCTTAAATGGAAGAAGTTTGGAACCATCAAGACTCTTCCTAGAACTAGACGCCCAGCCAAACTGAGCAATCTGGGAAGAAGGGCCTTGGTCAGGGAGGTGAACAAGAACCAGATGGTCACTCTGACAGAGTTCCAGAGTTCCTTTGTGGGGATGGGAGAACCTTCCAGAAGGACAACCATCTCTGCAGCACTCCACCAATCAGGCTTTTATGGTAGAATGGCCAGACAGAAGCCACTCCTCAGTAAAAGGCACGACATCCTGCTTGGAGTTTGCCAAAAGGCACCTAAAGGACTCTGGCCAAGAGAAACAAGATTCTCTGGTCTGATGAAACCAACATTGAACTCTTTGTCCTGAATGCCAAGCATCGCATCAGGAGGAAACCTGGCACCATCCCTACGGTGAAGCATGGTGGTGGCAGCATCATGCTGTGGGGATGTTTTTCAGCCGGAGACTAGTCAGGATGGAGGGAAAGATGAACAGAGCAAAGTACAGAGAGATCCTTGATGAAAACCTGATCCAGAGCACTCAGGACCTCACACTGGGGAGAAGGTACACCTTCCAACAGGGCCACGACCCTAAGCACACAGCCAAGACAACACAGGAGTGGCTTCAGGACAGGTCTCTGAATGGCCTTGAGTGGCACAGCCAGAGCCCGGACTTGAACCCGATCGAACATCTCTGGAAAGACCTAAAAATAGCTGTGCAGCGACGCTCCCCATCCAACCTGACAGAGCTTGAGAGGATCTGCAGAGAACAAAGGGAGAAACTCCCCAAATACAGGTCTGCCAAGCTTGTAGCGTCATACCCAAGAAGACTCGAGGCTGTAATCGCTGCCAAAGGTGCTTCAACAAAGTACTGAGTAAAGGGTCTGAACACTTATGTAAATGTGATATTTCAAAAATCAGTTTTTGCTTTGTCATTATGGAGTATTGTGAGTAGGTTGATGAGGGGAAAAACACAATTTAATCAATTTTGTAATAAGGCTGTAACGTCACAAAATGTGGAAAAAGCCAAGGGGTCTGAATACTTTCAGACCAATGTAAGTAAACCTTGTCCAAGCCAGAACGGCCCATAGGGATCCTGTAGCGTGAGGCATCTTGATGTACCAGTACACCCCCTGGACAGGATGCTAGTGACCACTGTGATGTGTATATAGAAACAACTGCTGGGTATGACTCAGGGTTGTGTCCCAAATGGCACCCTAATCCCTTTACAGTGCACTACTTTTGACCAGGGCCCATAGGGTAGTGCACTACTTTTGACCAGGGCCCATAGGGTGCTATTTGGGATGGATTCTCAGAACAAACTCAAGTCGTCATCATGCATGTCATTTTTTTATGTAACTTTCTTTCTGTCCACAGAGAGCGGTGGCTTCTCCGACCGTGTCTCGTCTGACGGACACGACCAAGTTCACTGGGTCACACAAGGAGCGCTTTGACGAGAGTGGCCGTGGGAAGGGGAAGGCAGGTCGCGTGGACATGGTGGACACATCCGGGTACGTCGCAGGATACAAACACCTCGGGTCATATGAGAAGAAAGTCACCAAGCCCACCGGGCCCCCTGGAGCCGGGCACTCTGGAGGAGGGCACTCTGGAGGAGGGCCCCCTGGAGCCGGGCCCCCTGGAGGAGGGCCCCCTGGAGCCAAACCAGTGTGAAGATAGGATAATAATTTTCTAAAGAAAGAACTCCATGAAAGCACAACAAAAAGATAGGATTTCATATGTTCTCACCCATCTTGTTTTCTTTTCGCGAGTGGGATGTTTTGAGTTCCTGTCTTTTTTTGTTATGTGTGAGAACTGGACAACAGTTTACATCCATTTTTACAGCTGGTACATTCCTGACAGATCGCAAGTTACTGCCAAATGTTCACATGAACCCACCAACCAACAAGGGAAACAACTGTTTTGCTCTGCATTTTTTTGAAACCTCTTCATGATGATAGGCGTCTTCACATATGTATTATAAGCACTATGAATAACACCATGCCAAGAAAAACAAAACAAGAGGGAAGAAAGGGTTTTCCAAATGATTTAACAAGATTGCACTTTGCTTTAGATGGGCCATAGCTTCTTTTCCTCTTTTTAGTTGAAGAAAAACATCCTTCATTTCATACCTTTTAGTTAGTTGAATGTCTATTGGCACAAACTGGTGAAGTAGATATACTGGTAGGTTGTTATATTGATCAAATCATCTTCAATATCAACTTTCTGCCTTTCCTCTGGTCAATTAAGTCTGCTGTATGAGTCTTCATCTACCGGCTGTCTGTTCTCCTTTATACTGCATCATAGTTTACACATATTGACGACAACATCGTTTGCCTTCAATTGTTCTTAAAATAACTAAACCTTTTGAACAGGATATGTAGAAGTTCTGAGTCTTCCTGTCTTTAGCTACGTAATATCATATGAATGATAACATTTTATTTTTGTTCATTCTACTGGCAGATATCAAGTTTGTTATCTATATGAGTTTTAACTTCCCTTCCTTGTGAATCTTGCTTTTCTAAACGTTCTGTGAAGTCATATCGATACTGTACCTTTATGTATTTACAACACAAGGAGAAGAATAACACTAGAATTATTTAATATCCTAAGACCACGTCTTGTCTGGTTCATCCTGAAACCCTCATCAATTATTTACACCCAACATATTAAACAAGATAATAGGTAAATGACCCTGAAATTATTATCTCTAATCATTCATCTAAATCACACACACACCAAGTTGATAAGGCTCCACAGTTTGTTCCACACTATGTCCGGTTGTATTAGCTGGACCTCTGAAACTAAGAGGTGAGCTGGGTTGTTCAGGTTTGTATTTTTCAATATTTAACTGATATGATACTGCCGTCAGATGTCTATAGTTGTAATATATTGGTGGTAAGAGTGTGTGTATTTCTAAACATGCGGCCGCATGGCTTCATTTAAGACGCTGACCTGCGTTTGTTTCTCTTGTCTTGCTGTATCTTATGCATGAAGTAATGGAATGCTACTACTTTACCATTAACGACATGAAACAGACGACATATTTCAGAGGTCTCATTTCAACTGCTGTGTTTAGTGACTCGGCTATAGTGACTTGCTCTGCTCCTACGTTCTGGCAGAGTAGTGATACCAATGGAATTAAAACTAAAACAACTTCACTTTGACAGGAGGACCAAGTTGTGGTTACATTGTGAGTGTACAGAGACCATAGAGATCCTATAAATGACTATGTTTAGACTAAGAATATCAAAGGGGACATTTGTGGCCAAGGAGTTGGGTGACATTATCAGGTGATATCATTGACCGTACATGCAGAAAAAAATCTATAGCTTGGTGGAACCAGCCTGATCGTTACGTTCACTATGAAAGAGAATGATGAACCAGCCTGATCGTTGCGTTCACTATGAAATGGAACCATGAAAGAGAAATGATGAACCAGCCTGATCGCTGCGTTCACTATGAAAGAGAATGATGAACCAGTCTGATCGCTGCGTTCACTATGAAAGAGAATGATGAACCAGCCTGATCGTTGCGTTCACTATGAAAGAGAATGATGAAAGAGAAATGATGAACCAGTCTGATCGCTGCGTTCACTATGAAAGAGAATGATGAACCAGCCTGATCGCTGCGTTCACTATGAAAGAGAATGATGAACCAGCCTGATCGTTGCGTTCACTATGAAAGAGAATGATG
Organism: Oncorhynchus clarkii lewisi; assembly: GCF_045791955.1. NCBI lineage: Eukaryota > Metazoa > Chordata > Actinopteri > Salmoniformes > Salmonidae > Oncorhynchus > Oncorhynchus clarkii. The sequence continues at coordinate 6,682 of NW_027258793.1, read as the reverse complement.
AACCAGCCTGATCGCTGCGTTCACTATGAAATAGAATGATGAACCAGCCTGATTGTTGCGTTCACTATGAAATAGAATGATGAACCAGCCTGATCTCTGCGTTCACTATGAAATAGAACCATGAAAGAGAAATGATGAACCAGCCTGATCTCTGCGTTCACTATGAAATAGAACCATGAAAGAGAAATGATGAACCAGCCTGATCGCTGCGTTCACTATGAAAGAGAATGATGAACCAGTCTGATCGCTGCGTTCACTATGAAAGAGAATGATGAACCAGCCTGATCATTGCGTTCACTATGAAATAGAACCATGAAAGAGAAATGATGAACCAGCAATCAGGCTGGTTCCACCAGGCTACAAAATCAAATGTCAGCAATTTGAATTGTATCAAATGGATGCACATCAAACTAGAAGGTTTTACATTCTAAATGAAAAAGACTCCTATGCCATAGATACTACAGGTAGGTAGGTACATATGACTAGTGACTTCATCAGTATTGTTTGTGACCCTTGAACTCTTGTCTTTGAAGAAGTTTTAGAGAAACCTTTTTAGTGTAAACACTGTTATCCTGACACTTTCTACGGCACACATTCAACAGAATACAAAAGGCAGGGTAATATAGTACTGTGATATTTGATGGACATACTGTATGAGGTGAAGGGGATGAACAAAGAAGTAGACTTTTGTAGGACATATATTTTTCCAGCATAATGACAAACTGTTGCTTTCATACTGGCCACCCTACCTTAGCCTCTGCTGACCAATAAGACTCATGCGTTGCTTGAGATCAACACCTGTTAACTAGTTGAATCGTAATCACTTTAGTACGATTTGTCTTGTGTGCTTAATGCCAAATACTGTGCACCTTTTCGTGTGGAGAAGCAAATCCTTCTTATTTTTCAAAAAAATAACTTGTTAATGTACGATTATTGTGACCTGGTGCATGCTTTGTGTTTTGGTTCTTGTTCTCGAGACCTGTGTGTTCATGATTTGTAGCATTGTTGAAAATAAAAACTCCCCATCCTGAAGAATTATTGGTGTGTTTCTAATCTCCTCTACTGATCTGATGACTTATTGAGAGGATGTTGTCTCCTCTACTGATCTGATGACTTACTGAGAGGATCAGTTGTCTCCTCTACTGATCTGATTACTTATTGAGAGGATGTTGTCTCCTCTACTGATCTGATGACTTACTGAGAGGATCAGTTGTCTCCTCTACTGATCTGATTACTTACTGAGAGGATGTTGTCTCCTCTACTGATCTGATGACTTACTGAGTTGATCAGCTGTCTCCTCTACTGATCTGATGACTTATTGAGAGGATCAGTTGTCTCCTCTACTGATCTGATTACTTATTGAGAGGATCAGTTGTCTCCTCTACTGATCTGATTACTTATTGAGAGGATCAGCTGTCTCCTCTACTGATCTGATGACTTATTGAGGATCAGTTGTCTCCTCTACTGATCTGATTACTTATTGAGAGGATCAGTTGTCTCCTCTACTGATCTGATTACTTATTGAGAGGATCAGTTGTCTCCTCTACTGATCTGATTACTTACTGAGAGGATCAGTTGTCTCCTCTACTGATCTGATCACTTATTGAGAGGATCAGTTGTCTCCTCTACTGATCTGTCTCCTCTACTGATCTGATTACTTATTGAGAGGATCAGTTGTCTCCTCTACTGATCTGATTACTTATTGAGAGGATCAGTTGTCTCCTCTACTGATCTGATTACTTACTGAGAGGATGTTGTCTCCTCTACTGATCTGATGACTTACTGAGAGGATCAGTTGTCTCCTCTACTGATCTGATGACTTATTGAGAGGATCAGTTGTCTCCTCTACTGATCTGATGACTTACTGAGAGGATCAGCTGTCTCCTCTACTGATCTGATGACTTACTGAGAGGATCAGCTGTCTCCTCTACTGATCTGATGACTTATTGAGAGGATCAGTTGTCTCCTCTACTGATCTGATGACTTATTGAGAGGATGTTGTCTCCTCTACTGATCTGATGACTTACTGAGGATCAATTGTCTCCTCTACTGATCTGATTACTTACTGAGAGGATCAGTTGTCTCCTCTACTGATCTGATTACTTACTGAGAGGATCAGCTGTCTCCTCTACTGATCTGATTACTTACTGAGAGGATCAGTTGTCTCCTCTACTGATCTGATTACTTACTGAGAGGATCAGCTGTCTCCTCTACTGATCTGATGACTTATTGAGAGGATCAGTTGTCTCCTCTACTGATCTGATGACTTATTGAGAGGATCAGTTGTCTCCTCTACTGATCTGATGACTTATTGAGAGGATCAGTTGTCTCCTCTACTGATCTGATGACTTATTGAGGATCAGCTGTCTCCTCTACTGATCTGATTACTTATTGAGAGGATCAGTTGTCTCCTCTACTGATCTGATTACGTATTGAGAGGATCAGTTGTCTCCTCTACTGATCTGATTACTTATTGAGAGGATCAGTTGTCTCCTCTACTGATCTGATTACTTATTGAGAGGATCAGTTGTCTCCTCTACTGATCTGATTACTTATTGAGAGGATCAGTTGTCTCCTCTACTGATCTGATTACTTATTGAGAGGATCAGTTGTCTCCTCTACTGATCTGATTACTTATTGAGAGGATCAGTTGTCTCCTCTACTGATCTGATTACGTATTGAGAGGATCAGTTGTCTCCTCTACTGATCTGATTACTTATTGAGAGGATCAGTTGTCTCCTCTACTGATCTGATTACTTATTGAGAGGATCAGTTGTCTCCTCTACTGATCTGATTACTTATTGAGAGGATCAGTTGTCTCCTCTACTGATCTGATTACTTATTGAGAGGATCAGTTGTCTCCTCTACTGATCTGATTACTTATTGAGAGGATCAGTTTTCTCCTCTACTGATCTGATTACTTATTGAGAGGATCAGTTGTCTCCTCTACTGATCTGATTACTTATTGAGAGGATCAGTTGTCTCCTCTACTGATCTGACTCCTCTACTGATCTGATTACTTATTGAGAGGATCAGTTGTCTCCTCTACTGATCTGATTACTTATTGAGAGGATCAGTTGTCTCCTCTACTGATCTGATTACTTACTGAGAGGATCAGTTGTCTCCTCTACTGATCTGATTACTTATTGAGAGGATCAGTTGTCTCCTCTACTGATCTGATCACTTATTGAGAGGATCAGTTGTCTCCTCTACTGATCTGTCTCCTCTACTGATCTGATTACTTATTGAGAGGATCAGTTGTCTCCTCTACTGATCTGATTACTTATTGAGAGGATCAGTTGTCTCCTCTACTGATCTGATTACTTACTGAGAGGATCAGTTGTCTCCTCTACTGATCTGATGACTTATTGAGAGGATCAGTTGTATGTTATTACATCCCGTCTGGACGGAATCCTTCCATACAATTTTATAGGGAATAGGGTGCCATTTGTGATGAACACCATGCCTGTTCTCTCCTCATTAATATGTTAAAATAATATATTATCCCCACAATATGTTCTACCAAGACAGGCTTTACTTGCTAGAACTGACCTCAAGCAGCATTGTGTTTAGTGAAGAAGCCATTTCCCCACTTCAGTTTCCATAAACACAGAGGCAGAAACAGCGTGAACACAATAAATACTTTATCATTTAAACATGTCTAGAGTCATAAATATTGAGATTCAATGTGCAGTGTAAAGGTGTGGATACAGTCAGTAAGGAACAGTGTAAAGGTGTGGATACAGTCAGTAAGGAACAGTATAAAGGTGTGGATACAGTCAGTCAGGAACAGTGTGAAGGTGTGGATACAGTCAGTAAGGAACAGTGTAAAGGTGTGGATACAGTCAGTAAGGAACAGTGTAAAGGTGTGGATACAGTCAGTCAGGAACAGTGTAAAGGTGTGGATACAGTCAGTAAGGAACAGTGTAAAGGTGTGGATACAGTCAGTCAGGAACAGTGTAAAGGTGTGGATACAGTCAGTAAGGAACAGTGTAAAGGTGTGGATAGTCAGTCAGGAACAGTGTAAAGGTGTGGATACAGTCTGTCAGGAACAGTGTAAAGGTGTGGATACAGTCAGTAAGGAACAGTATAAAGGTGTGGATACAGTCAGTCAGGAACAGTGTGAAGGTGTGGATACAGTCAGTAAGGAACAGTGTAAAGGTGTGGATACAGTCAGTAAGGAACAGTGTAAAGGTGTGGATACAGTCAGTCAGGAACAGTGTAAAGGTGTGGATACAGTCAGTAAGGAACAGTGTAAAGGTGTGGATACAGTCAGTCAGGAACAGTGTAAAGGTGTGGATACAGTCAGTAAGGAACAGTGTAAAGGTGTGGATACAGTCAGTAAGGAACAGTGTAAAGGTGTGGATACAGTCAGTAAAGAACAGTGTAACGGTGTGGATACAGTCAGTCAGGAACAGTGTAAAGGTCTGGATACAGTCAGTAAGGAACAGTGTAAAGGTGTGGATACAGTCAGTCAGGAACAGTGTAAAGGTGTGGATACAGTCAGTAAGGAACAGTGTAAAGGTGTGGATACAGTCAGTCAGGAACAGTGTAAAGGTGTGGATACAGTCAGTAAGGAACAGTGTAAAGGTGTGGATACAGTCAGTAAGGAACAGTGTAAAGGTGTGGATACAGTCAGTAAGGAACAGTGTAACGGTGTGGATACAGTAAGTAAGGAACAGTGTAAAGGTGTGGATACAGTCAGTAAGGAACAGTGTAAAGGTGTGGATGCAGTCAGTAAGGAACAGTGTAAAGGTGTGGATACAGTCAGTAAGGAACAGTGTAAAGGTGTGGATACAGTCAGTCAGGAACAGTGTAAAGGTGTGGATACAGTCAGTAAGGAACAGTGTAAAGGTGTTGATACAGTCAGTCAGGAACAGTGTGAAGGTGTGGATACAGTCAGTAAGGAACAGTGTAAAGGTGTGGATACAGTCAGTAAGGAACAGTATAAAGGTGTGGATACAGTCAGTCAGGAACAGTGTAAAGGTGTGGATACAGTCAGTCAGGAACAGTGTAAAGGTGTGGATACAGTCAGTCAGGAACAGTGTAAAGGTGTGGATACAGTCAGTAAGGAACAGTGTAAAGGTGTGGATACAGTCAGTAAGGAACAGTGTAAAGGTGTGGATACGGTCAGTAAGGAACAGTGTAAAGGTGTGGATACAGTCAGTCAGGAACAGTGTAAAGGTGTGGATACAGTCAGTAAGGAACAGTGTAAAGGTGTGGATACAGTCAGTAAGGAACAGTGTAAAGGTGTGGATACAGTCAGTAAGGAACAGTGTAAAGGTGTGGATACAGTCAGTAAGGAACAGTGTAAAGGTGTGGATAGTGGACACAGTAAAACCACAGAAGTAAAAAATGAGATCAGAGTTAGAGACCAGTTTACATGCTCAACATTCATCCCGGAGCATCATAAGAACAGTGTAAATGTTGGCAGCAGTGTATATAGAGCTAAAATAAGAGAATCTGGTGCTGGTGCTCGTTCAGCAGGACAACGTTCTGGAACGTTCAGATAGAAATGTAGAACAAACATTCCTCTCTGACATCATGTAGAGTAAGGAATTGGCTCTATTCATGACATTTCTATTTGCAATGTTCCATAACGTTTACCTGCGGAATGTGGCCCTGGTGTTGTAGTTGTGGGCCTGCTAGTTGTTGTAGTTGTGACGTGTAGCTCCTCAGAGCCGTCTCCTAGTCTCCTCCAGTTCTCTAGTTGTTGTAGTTGTGACGTGTAGCTCCTCAGAGCCGTCTCCTAGTCTCCTCCAGTTCTCTAGTTGTTGTGATGTGTAGCTCCTCAGAGCTGTCTCCTAGTCTCCTCCAGTTCTCTAGTTGTTGTAGTTGTGACGTGTAGCTCCTCAGAGCCGTCTCCTAGTCTCCTCCAGTTCTCTAGTTGTTGTGATGTGTAGCTCCTCAGAGCTGTCTCCTAGTCTCCTCCAGTTCTCTAGTTGTTGTAGTTGTGACGTGTAGCTCCTCAGAGCCGTCTCCTAGTCTCCTCCAGTTCTCTAGTTGTTGTGATGTGTAGCTCCTCAGAGTCGTCTCCTAGTCTCCTCCAGTTCTCTAGTTGTTGTAGTTGTGACGTGTAGCTCCTCAGAGCCGTCTCCTAGTCTCCTCCAGTTCTCTAGTTGTTGTGATGTGTAGCTCCTCAGAGTCGTCTCCTAGTCTCCTCCAGTTCTCTAGTTGTTGTAGTTGTGACGTGTAGCTCCTCAGAGCCGTCTCCTAGTCTCCTCCAGTTCTCTCTAGTTGTTGTAGTTGTGACGTGTAGCTCCTCAGAGCCGTCTCCTAGTCTCCTCCAGTTCTCTAGTTGTTGTAGTTGTGACGTGTACCTCCTCAGAGCCGTCTCCTAGTCTCCTCCAGTTCTCTAGTTGTTGTAGTTGTGACGTGTAGCTCCTCAGAGCCGTCTCCTAGTCTCCTCCAGTTCTCTCTAGTTGTTGTAGTTGTGACGTGTAGCTGCCCCTCCCTCTCCTACTCAGAGCCGTCTCCCAGTCCTCTCCAATTCACTCAGCAAATGCTCATTAGTTGCAACCAGTGACCTGAAGCACAAACACAACACCATTTAGTCACAAACACTAAAAAGCACTTTCTTCACCCATTGGGGTCTGGTCTTTTATCTTTATACTAGAACAAATAATCTGGCATCTCCTGTAATGAATATCTCATTAGCTTGCTTTTAGTCAGACCGTGTTAA
>NW_027258792.1:0-54073 GCF_045791955.1 Oncorhynchus clarkii lewisi | reverse complement strand
ATCAAGATTTGCCCCTCGTTCCATGAACGGCCTCCAGAACCTTGACGTGAACTGGGGACCCCGCTCAGACACTATATCCTCAGGCACCCCGTAGTGCCGGAAGACGTGAGTAAATAGGGCCTCCGCAGTCTTTAGGGCCGTAGGGAGACCGGGAAAAGGAGGAGACAACAGGAATTAGAAAAACGATCCACAACGACCAGGATCGTGGTGTTACCCTGTGAAGGTGGAAGATCGGTTATGAAATCCACCGACAGGTGCGACCACGGCCGTAGCTTACCACGGTTTGTAGCTTACCTCTGGGCAAGTGCCTAGGAGCCTTACACTGGGCGCACACAGAGCAGGAGGAAACATAAACCCTCACATCCTTAGCCAAAGTGGGCCACCAGTACAGTACTTCCCACTAAGACAGCGCACCGTCCGGCCGATCTCAGGATGACCAGAGGAGGGTGACGTGTGGGCCCAATATATCAGCCGGTCGCAGACAGCAGATGTAACGTACAGACACCCAGCTGGACACTGAGGGGGAGCGGGCTCTGCACGTGACGGCCGCACAATGTCTGCGTCCAGCTCCCACACTACCAGCGCCACCAAGCAAGAGGCGGGGAGTATGGGAGTGGGATCCATGGGCCGCTCCTCTGTCATACAGCCGGGACAATGCGTCTGCTTTAACGTTCTGGGAGCCTGGTCTGTAAGAAAGGGTAAACACAAAACAGGTGAAAAACATGGCCCACCTTGCCTGGCGAGGGTTTAGTCCAGATGTACTCCAGATTGTGGTGGTCAGTCCAGATGAGAAAAGGGTGTCTAGCTCCTCAAGCCAATGTCTCCACGCCTTCAAAGCCTTGACGACAGCCAACAACTCCCGGTCCCCCACGTCATAGTTTCGCTCCGCAAAACTCCGCTCTTTCAAGAACAAGGCACAAGGGTGGAGCTTCGGTGACGTACCCGAGCGCTGTTAGAGCACAGCTCATATCCCAGCCTCGGACGTGTCCACCTCCACTATGAACGCCAAAGAGGGATTGGATGGGCCAGCACGGGAGCCGAGGTAAACAAAGCCCTCAAGTGGCTAAAAGCCCTGTCCTCCTCAGCTGTCCAGTGCAAGCGCACCGGGCCCCCTTCAGCAGTGAAGTAATGGGAGCCGCTACCTGACCAAAACCCCCGGATAAACCTCCGGTACTAGTTGGAAAACCCTAAGAATCGCTGCACCTCCTTTACCGTGGTGGGAGTCGGCCAATTACGCACGGTTGCAATGCGGTCACTCTCCATCTCCACCCCTGACTTGGAAATGTGATACCCTAGGAAGGAGACGGACTGTTGGAAGAATAGGCATTTCTCAGCCTTGACGTACAGGTTATGCTCCAACAGGTGACCAAGCACTCTGCATACCAGGGACACATGCTCGGCTTGTGCAGCGGAGTATATCAAAATGTCATCAATATACACCACTACACCCTGCCCTGAAAATCTCGTCTACAAAAGCTTGGAAGACTGATGGCGCATTCATCAACTCGTACAGCATGACGAGGTACTCACAGTGCCCAGAGGTGGTACTGAAAGCCGTCTTCTATTCGTCTCCCTCTCGGATACGCACCAGGTAGTAAGCGCTCCTGAGATCTAGTTTGGTGAAGAAGCGCGCCCCGTGCATTGACTTTATTGCTGTGGCTATGAGCGGTAGTGGGTAACTATACCTCATAGTGATCTTATTTAGACCCCGGTAGTCAATACACGGACGCAGACCTCCCTCCTTCTTCACAAAAAATAATCTTGAGGAGACGGGTGAAGTGGAGGAATGTACCCCTGACGCAGGGATTCGGAGACATGTGTTTCCATAGCCTCCGTCTCCGCCTGTGAGAGGGGATACACGTGACTCCTGGGAAGTGCAGCGTCTACCAGGAGATCTATCGCACAATCACCCCGTTGATGAGGTGGTAATTGAGTCGCCTTCTTTTTAGAGAAGGCGAGAGCCAAATCGGCATATTCAGGGGGAATGTGCACGGTGGAGACCTGGTCTGGACTCTCCACCGTAGTCGCACCAACGGAAACCCCTAAACACATACCTGAGCACTCTCACAACCACCCTGTAAGAGCGCTCTGTGGCCAAGAAACAGTGGGGATATGACAAGCTTAAAAGGGTAGGCCCAGCACCACGGGAAACGCAGGAGAGTCAATAAGGAAGAGACTCATTATCTCCGTATGAACCCCCCCACGTCACCATGCCCCCTAACCAACCCTGCCCCTAATGGTCGACTATCTAAGGCGTGAACAGGGAAAGGCACATCCACGGGTGGGCGCTCACCCGCCGCTCTACCCTCAGGTGGGTGGTCGAAGACTGCCTGGAAACAGCAGGTGAACTCCTCAAACTGGTCCAACGCCGCATCTCCCTCTCTCCATACGGCGTTGGCCCACTCCAGGGCTTTCCCGGTGAGGCACGAGACGCGGGCGGACACCCTCTCACAGTCCAAGGGAGCTGGGTGGACCGTGGCCAGATAGAGGTTTAATTGAAGGAGGAACCCCTGGCAGTTGGAAGCACTCCCGTCGTACTCCTGTGGCAAGGAGAGACGGATCCCACTGAGTTCAGGTGGGAAAGGGGCGCTCAGGGGAGACCCCGGTTGTGCTGGTGGAGGCGCTGGAAGAACTCCCTGTCTCTCCCAGTGGTCCATTGTCTGGACAACGCGGTTCATGGCGGCACCAAGGTGGTAAAGTATTACTGCATGCTCCTGGACTCCTTTTTCCTGCTGACTCCACAGAAGCGTTGGGGATTCTGTAATGGGTGCGTGTTGGTGGCAGGGAAGTCAGGCGCAGGAGAACGAACTTGGCATAAACTGAGTAAAAGTTAACAAAAATCGCACAAAAAAATATATATATATAAAATAATCAAAGAGGGTACAAAACCCGTTGCGCACCAACACATAACTTGCACAAACATACAATCAAACAATCACCGACAAGGACATGGGGAAACAGAGGGTTAAATACACAACATGTAATTGATGGGATTGGAACCAGGTGTGATGGAAGACAAGACAAAACCAATGAAAAATGGATCAGTGATGGCTAAAAGATCGGCGACGTTGACCACCGAACACAGCCCGAACATTCTATTAGAATAAGGAGGGGGTTTGGCCAAATGCTGCTCTACATACATTATTTGGAGGTTTTCTTTGTACAATACAGTCTGGCAAAACTCTGCATGCAGTATTTCGATTGGATGTTGATCCCATTTGGTAAATTCATTTTTAGAGAGTGGACCCCATACTTTAATGTTAATTAGAGCAATTGGTTCTATAACTGATTGGAACATTTTGAACCAGATTCTAATTGGAATTTCGATTTCAATTTTAGTTTTAATGGCATAGAATGCTCTTCTTGTTTTGTCTTTCAGCTCGTTCACAGCAATGTGAAAGCTACCTGTGTTGCTGATATTTAGTCCTAGATACATGTCGTTTTTGGAACCTGTGATTACCTGTCAGAGCCTAGGTCTGATAGAACCTGTGCAGATGATCTAGGTGCTGCTGTATCTCCTCCTTAGTGGGATACAGTAGCACCAGGTCATCTGCATACAGCAGACCTTTCTTAGTGGGAGACAGTAGCATCAGGTCATCTGCATACTTCAGACCCTTCTTAGTGGGAGACAGTAGCACCAGGTCATCTGCCTACAGCAGACCCTTAGTGAGAGACAGTAGCACCAGGTCATCTGCGTACAGCAGACCCTTCTTAGTGGGAGACAGTAACACCAGGTCATCTGCAAACAGCAGACCCTTCTTAGTGGGAGACAGTAACACCAGGTCATCTGCATACAGCGGACCCTTCTTAGTGGGAGACAGTAACACCAGGTCATCTGCAAATAGCAGACCCTCTTTAGTGGGAGACAGTAGCACCAGGTCATCTGCGTACAGCAGACCCTTAGTGAGAGACAGTAGCACCAGGTCATCTATGTACAGTAGACACTTGATTTCAGTGTTGTGTTAGGTGAGACCAGGTGCTGCCGATTCTTCTAATGTTTTTGCCAATTCTTTAACTTCTTGTGGCTGCAATCCCGTTAACGGATATGACAACAGCCAGTGAACACGCCATTTTCAAAACATCAACAATCTCATAATTAAAATTCCTCAAACATACATGTATCTCATACCATTTTAAAGCTATTCTTGTTGTTAATCCCACCACAGTGTCCGATTTCAAATATGCTTTACAGCAAAAGCACCACAAACATTATGTTAGGTCACCACATATAGCCACAGAAAACACAGCCATTTTTTTCCAGTCACAGAGAGGAGTTTCAAAAAGCAGAAATGGAGATAAAATTAATCACTAACCTTTGATGATCTTCATCAAATGACACTAATAGGACTTCATGTTACACTATACATGTATGTTTTGTTTGATACGGTTCATATTTATCAAAATATGAGTTTACATTGGCGCGTTCCATTCACTCTCCATTCACTCCACTCCATTCCAAAAACATCCAGTGATTTTGCATAGCCACATTATTCAACAGAAATACTCATCATAAATGTAGATGATAATACAAGTTATACACATGGAATTATAGATATACCTCTCCTTAATGCATCAACTGTCACAGTATTATGGAAATTGTTTTTATGGCTTTGTTTTTTATTCATATTCATGAGTAATGTAAAACAAATAATTAAGTCAAGTTGTTATAAAATGAATTGACATTTACTTAACGTAGCTTTTTACAACTTTAATTCATATTTGGAAATCGACCTTGTAAATGGCATGTGACTAGTCAGTTCATTCATAATTTTCTTGAATGATATCACCATGTAGGTTACACAGGGCAGCACAGATTCAACGTGTTTTTTGTCCATTTTAGATGAGAGGTTGATTGGCACTGTCTGTGAGATGATTCTAAACCGTTTGAGCCTTTGAATTAAGCGTTCCACATGAACCCTCACGTTAGCTATCCGTCTTGTAGATGTGGTGTCCTCCTCTTGACAGCTGCGCGCCTCTTTTTGTGAAGGCTGCAATTGTTCATTTGACCTTCCACTCCTGTAGCATATCACGGAATGTGAAGCCCCGTCAGCCATGACCTCATCACCTGGACAGAGGTAGTCCAGGAACCCAGAATCTGATGTTATATATTTGTTGCTAAATCTACCTCCATATGCTGAGGGGATAAACATCAGTAGACCACCAGGTGCAATGGCCACCAGGTACTTGGTAGTGTTCTGGGCGTAGTAATGGCTGAATGACCCCCCTTGAATCCAGATTCTTACACTTCTGTAAAGCAGTTTCTGAGCAGTCAATCATGCCAGTTGTTCCTGGGTAGTGGTTCTTAAAACATTGTGGCATTCTAGCACGGATGGTCTCCCCTGGCAACCACGGAATGTACTCTCTGAGATTCCCTTCCATCGTGTCAATCCAATAACTAATCACTCGACTGACAATCCTCTGGGAAACACCAAACCTTTCTGCTAGGTACTGCTGCAGCAAGTTGAGCTTCAGCTTCAGTGTCATCGGAAGTTGGTCTGTCAGGTCTAACTGAAAGCTGCCTTTGTAGAGGGTTAGAAGATGTTCCGCCAGGGTAGGAAAGGTAGCAAGAGACAAGCCTGTATGCAGTGGACAGAGTGCTTTTTCTCAGCAGGGTTTTGGAGAGAGGTGCTGCTGGGCACTGTGTCCCTGCCTCACAGGTAGTGGGGCTTTACGTGATCACCTGAGCTGTAGTTGTGATCACTTAGAGATGGGTCTTCCCATTGGGTTTGGGCATCCTTCTCTGAAGGCATATCCATTCCTTCTGTCTTTGTTGGCAAATCCCCATTTTCAATTTGGTGAACACTTGAGCCTGTTGTCTCATCTGTTAAGAAATCAGTATGGCTCGTTAAGCAAGTCAATGGACAATTAATAACAAAACCATACAATAAAACACCATACTGCATGGATGTTCTTATAATATTTAATACTCATAACAATTAAGTATATATAAAATGGGAATGTTTTATTGAGTTGTAGAGGAAATAAATTGTGCTATTATGAGACTGTGCTTAGATAGAAGAGGGAGACACAAAATGAGAGCAGGCAAACTGCTCGCCTTAGGTTTACACGGAACCCAAACCGGCTGCGCGCATGCGCCATCGTGCATAGATTTATTTTGTCCCCCTACACCAAAAGTGATCACAACACGCAGGTTAAAATATCAAAACAAACTCTGAACCAATGACATTAATGGGAACCGGTCGATAAGCATTAAACCTTTATGCCAATTTAGCTAGTTAACTTGCACTTGCTAGCTAATTTGTCCTATTTAGTTAGCTTGCACTTGCTAGCTAATTTGTCCTATTTAGCTAGCTTGCACTTGCTAGCTAATTTGTCCTATTTAGTTAGCTTGCACTTGCTAGCTAATTTGTCCTATTTAGTTAACTTGCACTTGCTAGCTAATTTGTCCTATTTAGTTAGCTTGCACTTGCTAGCTAATTTGTCCTATTTAGTTAACTTGCACTTGCTAGCTAATTTGTCCTATTTAGTTAACTTGCACTTGCTAGCTAATTTGTCCTATTTAGTTAACTTGCACTTGCTAGCTAATTTGTCCTATTTAGTTAACTTGCACTTGCTAGCTAATTTGTCCTATTTAGTTAGCTTGCACTTGCTAGCTAATTTGTCCTATTTAGTTAACTTGCACTTGCTAGCTAATTTGTCCTATTTAGTTAACTTGCACTTGCTAGCTAATTTGTCCTATTTAGTTAGCTTGCTGTTGCTAGCTAATTTGTCCTATTTAGTTAGCTTGCACTTGCTAGCTAATTTGTCCTATTTAGTTAACTTGCACTTGCTAGCTAATTTGTCCTATTTAGCTAGCTTGCTGTTGCTAGCTAATTTGTCCTATTTAGTTAGCTTGCACTTGCTAGCTAATTTGTCCTATTTAGTTAACTTGCACTTGCTAGCTAATTTGTCTTATTTAGTTAACTTGCACTTGCTAGCTAATTTGTCCTATTTAGTTAACTTGCACTTGCTAGCTAATTTGTCCTATTTAGTTAACTTGCACTTGCTAGCTAATTTGTCCTATTTAGCTAGCTTGCTGTTGCTAGCTAATGTGTCCTATTTAGTTAGCTTGCACTTGCTAGCTAATTTGTCCTATTTAGCTAGCTTGCTGTTGCTAGCTCATTTGTCCTGGAATATAAACATTGAGTTGTTATTTTACCTGAAATGCCCAAGGTCCCCTACTACGACAATCAATCCACACATAAAACGGTCAACCGAATAGTTTCTAGTCATCTCTCCTTCCAGGCTTTTTCATCTTTGAACTTATATGGTGATTGGCATCTAAACTTTCATAATATTACTACACCAACCGGCAACACAGTTCGTCTTTCAATCAACCACGTGGGTATAACCAATGAGGAGACTGCACGTGGGTACCTGCTTCTATAAACCAATGAGGAGATGGGAGAGGCAGGGCTTGCAGCGCGATTTGCGTCAGAAATAGAAAGGAGTTCTATTTTAGCCCTTGGCAACGCAGACGCGAGCAGTGTGGGTGCAATAATTGAATAACATAGATTTCTAAAATTATTTTGCAACGCTTGTGTGCACGTGACGCAAGCGGTGTGGTCAGCCTATTACCTGTCACTGATGACTGCCTGACCAACACCTTGACGCTTCTTCTCAAGTGGAGCATTGTAGTCAAGCCATTTTTCAGGTTAAGGAAGCTCCACTGTAGGATTCTTGTCAAAGAAGTGATAGGAAGAAGACACGAAGGGAAGTGTTGGTGGTTTCTTTAGGTTTAACGCTTTGAGCCAGAGCCGCAAAGACTGTGTCTTCAGGAGGTGGATGTCGGTGGGGTTCCACAGGTATATTCAGATCGCCTTAGGGGTTGGTGTTCACAACATTGTTGTTGTAAAACTGCCCCCTTTTTCATTCAATTATTGTGACAGCCTCGTACTGAACAAATAGTGCTTGCCATGTTGATCAATTTAAAGATTTTGTGCGGTCCTGTCAGTGTAAAACTATCAATCTCTCAACTAAAAGTTCCCGCTTTCACCTGCCACCACTAGCACGCGCTAGCGTCGCACGAATGTTGCCGGAAATAGAAACACAATCACTGTGATGTTCCAGAATAAGGCGAATAGATTCCTCAATTCCATCCAGCTGATTTCTAAAGTGGTGTTTATTTTTTGTTCTTAGGGTGTGTTTGTATTGCTTCAGTGTTTCTCCATATTAAAGGTGACTATTTTTGTTGTCTGGTTTTTGATTAGATATATTTCTCAATGACCTCCTTACATTTCTTCAATCAATATCTAACCATTTTTCATTATCTATTATTTTAATTTTTTATATTAGCCAAGGAGGCTAATTTGTTAAATATAAAGTTTATGTTCCAAACGGCCAAATGTCCACCTTCATTGCTGTAGGAGAATGTTAAGGCTAAAAAGTTGTCCAGGAGAGATTTATTTTTTGGCTGCTAATTGCTTGTGGGAAGATGTCTGTACTGTTTGCAATCCATCCATATAGACCTGTTTTGTACCATGTCATTTATTGGGCCGTGATGCTTCATGGTTGGGTTCTGCTCTTCTCAGATACACTGTGATTTTACTGTGGTCTGAGAGGGCTGTTAGTGGGCTGACTGTGAAGGCTCTAAGACTCTGGGTTGAGGTCGGTGATAAATTAGTCTCTCTTCACCCACACATAAAGTGCATTCGGAAAGTGTTCAGACTCCTTGCCTTTTTTCCACATTTTGTTACGCTACAGCCGTATACTAAAATGTATTAAATTGTTTTTCCCCCTCATCAATCTACACACAATACCCCCATAATGACAAAGCAAAAACAGGTTTTTAGAAATGTTTGCAAATGTATAAAAAAAATAACCTAAAATTTCACATTTACACATGTATTCAGGCTCTTTACTCAGTACTTTGTTGAAGCAACTTTGGCAGTGATTACAGCCTCGAGTCTTCTTGGGTGTGACGCTACAAGCTTGACACACCTGTATTTGGGAAGTTTCTCACCTTATTCTCTGCAGATCCTCTCAATCTCTGCCAGGTTGGACGGGGAGTATTGCTGCTCAGCTATTTTCAGGTCTCTCCAGAGATGTTTGATCAGGTTAAAGTGGGCTCTGGCTAGGCCACTCAAGGACATTCAGAGACTTGTCCCAAAGCCACTCCTGCGATGTATTGGCTGTGTGCTTAGGGTCGTTGTCTTGTTGGAAGGTGAACCTTCGCCCCAGTCTGAGGTCCTGAGTGTTTTCATGGATCTCTCTGTACTTTGCTCCGTTCATCTTTCCCTTGATCCTGACTAGTCTTCCAGTCCCTGCTGCTGAAAAACATCCCCACAGCATGATGCGGCCACCACCATGCTTCATCATAGGGGTGGGTGCCAGGTTTCCTCCAGATGTGACACTGCATTCAGGCCAAAGATTTCAATCTTGGTTTCATCAGACCAGAGAATCTTGTGACTCATAGTCTGAGAGTCTATATGAAGGGGTCTGAATACTTTCCAAATGCACTGTACCTCTCTCTATCTCTCTTTACCCACACCTCTCTTTCTCTCTCCACCCACCCCTCTCTTTCTCTCTTTACCCACACCTCTCTTTCTCTCTCCACCCACCCCTCTCTTTCTCTCTTCACCCACACCTCTCTTTCTCTCTTTACCCACACCTCTCTTTCTCTCTTTACCCACACCTCTCTTTCTCTCTTCACCCACACCTCTCTTTCTCTCTTCACCCACACCTCTCTTCCTCTCTTCACCCACACCTCTCTTTCTCCCTTTACCCACACCTCTCTTTCTCTCTTTACCCACACCTCTCTTTCTCTCTTTACCCACACCTCTCTTTCTCTCTTTACCCACACCTCTCTTTACCCACACCTCTCTTTCTCTCTTTACCCACACCTCTCTTTCTCTCTATACCCACACCTCTCTTTACCCACACCTCTCTTTCTCTCTTTACCCACACCTCTCTTTCTCTCTATACCCACACCTCTCTTTACCCACACCTCTCTTGCTCTCTATACCCACACCTCTCTTTACCCACACCTCTCTTTCTCTCTATACCCACACCTCTCTTTACCCACACACCTCTCTTTCTCTCTTTACCCACACCTCTCTTTCTCTCTTTACCCACACCTCTCTTTCTCTCTATACCCACACCTCTCTTTACCCACACCTCTCTTTCTCTCTATACCCACACCTCTCTTTACCCACACCTCTCTTTCTCTCTATACCCACACCTCTCTTTACCCACACCTCTCTTTCTCTCTATACCCACACCTCTCTTTACCCACACACCTCTCTTTCTCTCTTTACCCACACCTCTTTTTCTCTTATTACCCACACCTCTCTCTTTACCCACACCTCTCTTTCTCTTATTACCCACACCTCTCTCTTTAACCACACATCTCTCTCCCTCTCTCTTTTCATTATTTTGTATTTCTCTCCTGCTATCATTCTTTCGATAAATTATTTAGTTAAACCCCCAACCTCTTTCGTTCCCATCAATCTGTGATTATTTTTTCTTCTTCTACCATTCACTCATTCCTAGTCTCTTTAGTTGCACCCTTCTCATCTCTCCTGTCTCTGTTCTTACCCTCCCTGTTCACTGTTCTGTTCCCTGTTCACTGTTCTGTACCCTGTTCACTATTCACTGTTCTGTTCCCTGTTCACTGTTCTTTACCCTGTTCACTGTTCTGTTCACTGTTCTGTTCGCTGTTCTGTTCACTGTACCCTGTTCACTGTTCTGTTCACTGTACCCTGTTCACTGTTCTGTACCTTGTTCACTGTTCTGTTCCCTGTTCACTGTTCTGTACCCTGTTCACTGTTCTGTTCACTTTTCTGTACCCTGTTCACTGTTCTGTTCACTGTACCCTGTTTACTGTTCTGTACCCTGTTCACTGTACCCTGTTCACTGTTCTGTACCCTGTTCACTGCTCTCTGTACCCTGTTTACTGTTCTGTTCACTTTTCTGTACCCTGTTCTGTTCACTGTTCTGTACCCTGTTCACTGTTCACTGTTCTGTTCACTGTTCCCTGTTCACTATTCAATGTTCTTTGTCTAGTGTAGACTATAGTCAACCCCTATCTTTCCTGTCTCTCCCTCTTATGTGTCTTTCTGTCTGTCTTGTCTCATTCTTTGCAGTCAAATAACAGTTGAGGAGTCAGAGACAGGTCAATGGGGACCTCTTCTGGCGATTTCAGTGTACTACAACAGTTTGAGTACGAATTAAAAAAGGACTTGGCAGAGAGATATTGCTTCACAATATTACCGTTTTTTTTTACTTATCATCTGGGGGGGCTCAATATAGAGAGAGAAGCGAATAGAGAATTGGGAGGGGTGGAGAGAGAAAGAAGGGGTCTATGATGTCAAATCAGTTCAACCCACTTGAGCACTATTTGTAACTTATATATATATTTATTTTACCTTTATTTAACTGGGCAAGTAGGTTAAGAACAAATTCTTATTTTCAATGATGGCCTAGGAACAGTGGGTTAACTGCCTGTTCAGGGGCAGAACAACAGATATGCACCTTGTCAGCTCAGGGATTTGAACTTGCAAACTTCCGGTTACTAGTCCAACGCTCTAACCACTAGGCTACGCTGGACAAGTGGGTTGGACAAGTGACCCCAATCAGATTCTATCAACACAATACACACTCTGCTCTCTCACAGAAAGAGACACACAGACGCACACATCACACTCACCGACGCACAAACACTACACATTTGCACAGACTTTTACACACACACCCAGATCCTTTCAGACAAAAGACTTAATAAAGATAATGAGTGCTTTAGCAACTCAGCCTGTGGTAAATAAACTGGTTGGCTTGGTTGAACTCTCAGTAGCCCTTTACACTCTTACCTTGTATGCTGGTTGAAAATGGCAGATTTGGACACTGATAAGAGCCTAAATTGGAACGCAGTGGCTGTACAGTAACATGCTAAACATGACGTCGGAGCTCAGGTTCTCTGTTTTACTGACAGCCGTTCTGAACCAGAGTACCCGCTAATCGGGTAACATTTGCAAATGTTTTGTTGTCTGAGTGAGGGGAATTCTGTCAATTAAGAGGACGTGTATTTTTGAAAAATGAGATGTTGAGGATTATAATACAAGTAGTCCAAATGTGGACTTCACATTTCTATAAAACTCATATACAGTGTCAAAGTTCAACATCACTATGTTTGATGTACAATTTCAAGATGACATGGTGTTATATGTTGGGCTGTCCTGAACAGAATGAGCCTGTTTGTTTGTATTGCTGTGAAAAATGTGCTGTGGACCACGCATCTGAGAGCACTCATATGACTTCATTTCATGAGCACCAAAAATTACAATCTGCTTCATTGAATCATCTTGTAACATTTAGCTAGTCATGTTGGCAATAGTACAAGCATTCAGATAATGACCCACCTGACCCAGGGATTTATAATGGACCTTTTAGGATTGCGTAAACAGTAGTTGTGTAAAAGCAGGGATACAACAGGGCTGTTGTAAACAAAATAACTATAAGTGTGTTTGCTCTAGTTCCTCAACAGCAAAAATAGGAGAGCTCAAAAAAAGCACCTTATAGTTGAAATGACTTAGGAACTGTGAACACTTTGGAGAGGTGTGTGTCCACTTGGAGACACCAGTTAGTCCTCTCACTCAAACCCTTGTCATTTTTTTTTTTGGTCTTCTGTTGCACCTACCCCACATTTTCAAGGAATATTATTATCATGTTGCTGAATAAATGTATCCAGAGGATTTTGTTATCTACAAATACGGCAAAAAGTACAGTAAATGTAAAAATGCACATAAAATCAACAGTGTCATGTTTGGATTTAGTCCTGTGTCCGGTGAACTGCTGTGTCCTCACAGCTGACTGTGAACCGGGCGAAAAAATACTTTCCATAGCTAAACCTTCATATCATAACCACTAACCTCTACACACAGCCTAGATCGTTATCGCCATTATTAGCTAGCTAACAACATAGTCAACATCGCTACTAGAACTAACGGGTTGGTAAACGCACTACAATCATGCAGTACAGTGTAGTCAGCAAGCAGTTTAGCAGTTACACCAGCGGGCCCCGTGGCAATAAATGAATAAAACCAAAAGCTTACCTTGACTCGGAAGAGTTCCTGTGTTGGATAGCCAGCTAGCTAAAATAGCATCCCTCTGTTAAAGCCAGCTAGCTAACATAGCAATCCTCTGTTATAGCCAGCTAGCTAACATATAATCCCTCTGTTATAGCCAGCTAGCTAACATAGTATCCCTCTGTTATAGCCAGCTAGCTAACATAGCATCCCTCTGTTATAGCCAGCTAGCTAACATAGCATCCCTCTGTTATAGCCAGCTAGCTAACATAGCATCCCTCTGTTATAGCCAGCTAGCTAACATAGCATCCCTCTGTTTGAGCCGGGTGTTTGGGTCGTTCATGCTTCCTCTCTCTCCAGTCGAGGAGAGAGAAGAAGGACAGCTGTGAAAACAACAGCTGGAAAATGAGTTGGAATCACAGTAACATTTGGATGCATTTTAATAATGTAGACAATGTTAGAGCACAGGTAGAATTTTTCCAAAACAAATTATCATATAAAGCCGGTTCTACGCACAACCTACACCGGTATATGCGAACTGTGCAGCCAACTGTGAAGCTAGCTGTAGTGGAGCTTCGAGAAACTAGCGGGCCTGCTAGTGGTAGTGGTGGAGCCAGCACCTCCACACGTGGAGATGTATCCACTCAGTCAAGTAGGCCTGCTAGTGGTAGTGGTGGAGATGTATCCACTCAGTCAAGTAGGCCTGGTAGTGGTGGAGCCAGCACCTCCACACGTGGAGATGTATCCACTCAGTCAAGTAGGCCTGCTAGTGGTAGTGGTGGAGCCAGCACCTCCATACGGAGAGATGTATCCACTCAGTCAAGTAGACCTGCTAGTGATAGTGGTGGAGATGTATCCACTCAGTCAAGTAGGCCTGCTAGTGGTAGTGGTGGAGCCAGCACCTCCACACGTGGAGATGTATCCACTCAGTCAAGTAGACCTGCTAGTGGTAGTGGTGGAGATGTATCCACTCAGTCAAGTAGGCCTGCTAGTGATAGTGGTGGAGATGTATCCACTCAGTCAAGTAGGCCTGCTAGTGGTAGTGGTGGAGATGTATCCACTCAGTCAAGTAGGCCTGCTAGTGATAGTGGTGGAGATGTATCCACTCAGTCAAGTAGGCCTGCTAGTGATAGTGGTGGAGATGTATTGGTGATAGTGGTGGAACCAGCACCTCCACACGTGGCGATGTATCCACTCAGTCAAGTAGACCTACTCCGCAACCCACAGCAACGCAGTCTTCTATGGACCAGCGAGAAAGAGTCCAAAAAGCAGTTTGCCTTAGCACTGACTGCTGGACATCAAGGGTAACCACTTCTTACATGTTGGTTACATGTCACTTCATTGAAGATGTTTCAATGTCTAGCTGTCTTCTGGACTGCTTAAAGTTCAGAGAACTTGGCAGAGGAGCTGTTGAGTGGCCAGAGAATGGCAAGTAGATGGAAAAGTGGTCTGTTGTGTTAGCGACAATGCAGCTAACATAACCAAAGTCATGAACATTTTAAAATGGACCCATCATTCATGTCCTGCCCACACAATCAACCTGATTGTAAGAGATGCTCTGAAGGTGTGTCACGCCCTGACATGTTATTTCTCTATTTGGTTAGGTCAGGGTGTGATGTGGGGTAGAAAGGGTCCCCAGTCCGGGGTCGGCGGCGAGGGTCCCCACACCAGGGGCGCCACCAAAGTGGGGTGAGCCAGAGGTGGAGCGGGGTCTATGTCTCGCACCAGAGCTGACATCGCGGATAGAGGCCCACCCCACATCACACCCTGACCTAACCAAATAGAGAAATAAAACGGTGATGAAGCCCACTGTGGACAAAGTGAAAGCAGCTGTGGAATACTTCCACAGGAGCACAGTAGGTGCAGATAAACTAAAGTCTACACAACGCCAGATGGGGATGCCTGAGCTGAGGCCTAAACAAGACTGCACTACAAGGTAGAATTCAACATTTTATATGTTGAAGCGGTTTCTCGAGTCAAATGATGCTATCATCTCTACCCTGGTCGTTGTCAATGCAGCTGTTGATGCTCTGACCCGAGAGGAATGGGAGGTGGTGGAGGAGGAGTCCTGGAACCCTTTGAGCAGGTCACCGTGGAGATCAGTGGAGAGAGGTACAGTAAGCAGTTATTGTTACATCATTATTTACTCCAGTATTATATATGTATATGAGCAGTAGATGAGAATGTAGTATCAGAAGACAAAACATGAACCTGAACTAATAAGTTACTGTTCTCTCTTTTCAGCTATGTGACAGCCTCAAAAATGATACTCCTGTGTAAGCCAATCACAGCAAGCCACCAGAGAGAAGCAAATGTAACCACAGGACACGTGACAGAGTTGATGGACACCTTATGTTCATCAACGGACAGAAAGTTCCACAGAATGGAATATAATCACGTGCTATCAGAAACCACTGCACTTGACCCCAGGTTTAAGAAGTTATCCTTCAGTGATGCCAGAGCGATTGATGAGGCTCTTCAAAGAATAACCTCAGCAGCAGGGAGGGACAGCCCCAGCAGTCAGCTGGCTGAGGCAACAGGAAGAAGAGGGATCAGACAGAGCAAAAGCACCAGCAGTAGTGCCACAAACATCTGCTGTTTGGATGCTGTTTGACAAGAGAGCAACTGGGGATGCAGCAGGAAGGAAACCCTCAGCAGACGCCATAATGGAGGTCCGATCCTATTTGGAGGATCCGCTGCAGATCCTCTGAGCTGGTGGAAGAACAAGGCCTCTGTCTCCCCACGGCTTACTAAAGTCATGACAGGGAGACTCTCTCATGACAGAGATGAACCAGTGATGGGCGTTCTGGCTCTTTTCAGTGAGCCGGTTCGTTCGGCTCAGCTCACCAAAAAGAGCCATCTCTTTTGGCTCCCAAACGGCTCTGAGAGGGTCTTCTCGAAAACGGGACAAATAAATACTGAGAGAAGAAACCGCATCAGCCGAAAGTGAGGCAGCTTGCATTTCTGAATGCAAATCTCTCATAAAAGCTAAATATGGTCCGCATTTCTGTGTGTTGCTGGTTATAACACGGCAATAAAGAAGAGAGAAAAGAGGGACCAGTTGAATGTTTTAACTGGGATGCTGCAGTTTTGCACGTTGTTACTTATTTTTCTTTGATATGGTGCAATATTCTATTATGCTGTTCAGATTGTATTTGTTTTGAAATGCTCACTGAAAAGATCCGGAACGCCCATCACGCCCATCTGGGGTTACAATACCTTTATTTCCTCATCACGTGATCTGGAATCGCAGCAGAAAAACAGACATTGCTCGAGACAGAAAACTCCACATAACTCCAAAGACATGACGATCACAGACGTCCCCCGTTGTACGATGGAAGTTATAGAAGTTGAGGAATTCTTGCGGAACCCTCCGCCCGGTTTCACCGTAGAGGCTGGCTACCGATTCGTGAAAAGCGATCCTGAAAACTGCTGCGTGTTCATCGATGACTTCGAGTTATCCAGAGGAGGAAAAGTAGTCTTCCAACACTCGCAGGGAAAGTAAGGAATATGTTCATTTTAAAAGTTTGATACATTAGTCAGCCTTGAAAATATAATTAATTCAGCTGAGCATCAACTTCTTAACTAGCAATCGAAAATGTATCCAACAATTTATTTTCTTTCAGGAAAATCACAGTGCGCAATTTGGGAGATTACACTCGCTTCAGGAAGAACCTAACCTCAAAAAAGATATATATACTGGTGTCTGCATGTGAAAGTAAACCTTCATCGACAGATAAGAAAGCTCCCAAAAACATAAGAGGTACAACTTTTCACTGTTCTATCTACAATGGACCTGTAGGCTGCAGCAGACACGGCGTGCTCTGCGCTGTCGTCCATGGTTTTCCTAAATGACTTTTCATAACGTTACTCTTTACTGCATCAAATACCAGATTGCATATGTACAAGAGTAAATGTTAGCCTGATACAGTATGTGTGTTGGTGGATATCAGCAGTACATAGTTCTTAACCATGGAGTGAAACAACAACGTTATTTATGTATTTTTAACCTGGGCTGGCCCTTCCATATGGAGGTTATAATGAGTCACTCCCTGCTTCCCAAATTGTACCGTATTCCCTATATAGTACACTACTGTTGGCCAGGGCTATGGTCAATATATTGTACTACAAAGGGAATATGGTGCTACTTGGGACGTAACTGTGTTTTTTGACCAGTTGCAGGCGGTGCAGAGTGACCTTTTTAAGTGTGACTCACAGCCTAACTTAACACAGTGGCCTTCACAGGACTGACTGACTCTTTCTGATGCTCTTTCTCTCTGACTCTCTCTCTCTCTCTCTCTCTCTCTCTCCTTTCTCCCTCCCCAGTGCTCCAGCAGTATGTGGTGTCCATTGATGGTCGTAACCCTCTGATCAAGTGGGAGATTGAGAGAGGCCTGGACAGGACTATCTCCTCTGTGGCTGGGGAGAGCTACAGGGTCGACGTGAGTTTGTCATTTGTTTTGTTATAAAAATTACATTTAAAGAATAATTCTTAGATAACAAGCTTATTTTCTTTACGCAGCCACCTTTCAAGATGTTGACATTGAAAATGTCATATTCATATTTATTATAATTTTTTTATGTAAAGTTGAAATACATTTTTCCCTCTGCTTTTTTGGTTTTCAGATTGACCTGTGTGATGCGTTGCGTGGCTGGGCAGGGGAGAGTTTCTGTCTCCTAGGCAACAGAGAGAAGGTCACGCCCGTGTGGAAGGATACCTGCTTCACCCTGAAATATTACTCGGATGCCCTCTTCGACTTCCCACACTGGCTCGGCTTCAGCAAACGCCATTTCAAGGTCAAATACAATAAATGAATAAGGACTATTTATTTATTAATGTATCTGGAACTTTCCTCTTAGCTTATTGATGTATATTCTCTACTGCGGACAGTTTACTGCTGAATAATCTGTGTTTCTCTGAATCTTACTTGTGGCCATCAAACGATGCGTCACAATTATATCTCTGTCCTCCTGAAGTGTGCACTTGTTCACAACTTCCCACCAATCTAAAAGCATTGAGATATGGTGGACACTCCCACTCCTCCACAATATTTCTTATACCGGTCATTTTCTTTCAAATCAGTGAGGGGAATGGATCCACTCTGGGAGGAAGGAGGTGATTGGGCCATAGCTAGGGTGTCCACTCTGGGAGGAAGGAGGTGATTGGGCCATAGCTAGGGTGTCCACTCTGGGAGGGAGGAAGGAGATGATTGGGCCATAGGTAGGGTGCTCAATCTAGGAAGAAGTAAAACCAACACATGTTTATTTACTTTGTGATTTCTTCCCTGTAGATCTCCTACCATGGAAGATGAGACCTTAGCAAGAATCCATAATTACTATTTGATGGGCAAGAAGACTGGACATAGGCCAAATATGATCTATTATATTGACAAGGTAGCCGAGTGACCACTAACAATGGAAATGCATGTCCTCAATGCTTGAATGCAACTGAGGTCAGGTGGGACCATACTAGCCAAATGAGAGGGCAACAGGCACAACCAAGTCATTTTTTGCAAAGCTGTCCGAATGCCACCTTCATCCATTTGAAACAGTCTAAAATGTACAAACTTCAAATCAAATTAGCCCCATGTAATTCTACACTCTGATAGACCTCCATACAAAAAGGGTCTTATCTCACACGGACATATTTATGGCGGTAAAATCCTCTCGCTTCGCCTCTTCCAAGGCCAATGTTTCAGTGGACAGCGACATCTTTCAGTTGAAGTGAGAAGCTGGGATACCTGCTGCCTGCTATGCAGGATTCCACCACTGGGGGGAGCTGTTTATCAGTAGACTGGATCATCTCGTTTAGTGTAAGACATGGATGGTCAGTGCTGCTGCTTTGGGTTGAGAATTTAACCCTCGGCTGCATTGTTATGTCACTGGGAAGATGGAGTAAGCCAGTCGGCAAGAAACTATTGAAAGAATAGCCCAAAATACTTTACAATAAGTTGTTTTATCAAGTTCATATATACAGGGCCTTCAGGAAGCATTTCAATCCTTTTGACTTTTTCTACATTTTGTTGTGTTACAGCCTGAATTTAAAATGGATTCAATTGAGTTTTTGTTACTGACCTACACACACTACCCCATAATGACAAAGTGGAAGGATGTTTTTAGATAATAAAAAAAAAATCCGATTTTTTTTTTTTTTTTTAATGAAGTATTCAACCTCTTATGGCAAGTCTAAAGTTCAGAAGTAAACAATTCACATAATAAGTTTACATGGACTCACTGTGTACAATGATAGTGTTTAACATGACTTTTGAATGACTACCTCATCTCTGTACCCAACACACAATTCTCTGTAATGTCCCTCAGTTGAGCAGTGAATTTTCAAAATAATAATGTAGAAAACTCTTAGACGTACCCAGAAAGACAGCTGTAATCGCTGCCAAAGTTGCTTCTACAAAGTATTGACTCGGGAGTATTTCTGTATTTACTTTTCAATACATTTGGAAAACATTTGTAAAAACAGGTTTTCACTTCATCATTATGGGGTATTGTGTGTAGCTGGGTGAGAGGGAAAAAAAATCAAATTAATCCATTTTGAATTCAGGCTGTAACACAAAATGTGTTGAGTTGAGAGGTATGAATACTTTCTGAAGGCTATTTACGTTGTTAGAAAACATTTTAAAATTGTGTATGGCGACATTTCTAGAACATCAGGCGACATGATTTCTAGAACATAGCAACATGATTTCTAGAAGATAGCAACATGATTTCTAGAACATAGCGACATGATTTCTAGAACATAGCGACATGATTTCTAGAACATAGCGACATGATTTCTAGAACATGGGGCGACATGATTTCTAGGACATTTGAATGTAGATGTTGCATGCTCTTCAGATGAAGGGTCACCTTGGACTGACTTTAGAAACTGTTAAATGTCATTTAGAGGGATAGCTGTGGCATATCAACTTATTTTATACATCTTCAATAGAATTCAATACTATGTAGCTGTTGTGTTTTTATTTCCCAGACAATAAAGAATATAAAACATGAAATGATTGAGCACAGAAGTGGATAATTGCACCACATTGAATCACCCATCACATCACCATACTTGCTCCCCTTGCACTGTGCAAATACACACAGACACAAAACAGACTTTAGTCACTTTCAGTAGTACCTCAACCTAGACACAAAACAGACTTTATAGTCACTTTCAGTTGTACCTCAACACAGACACAAAACAGACTTTATAGGCACTTTCAGTAGTACCTCAACACAGACACAAAACAGACTTTATAGTCACTTTCCGTAGTACCTCAACACAGACACAAAACAGACTTTATAGTCACTTTCAGTAGTACCTCAACACAGACACAAAACAGACTTTATAGTCACTTTCAGTAGTACCTCAACATAGACACAAAACAGACTTTATAGTCACTTTCAGTAGTACCTCAACACAGACACAAAACAGACTTTATAGTCACTGCCGTAGTTCAGGGAATGAGGAGTAGAGCAGAGGCTGCGTTGGTGATCGTTTCCATGGTGTCTTTATAGTCGTTGCCGAGGTAACGCACCAGCAGGAAGTTGAAGATACCCACAATGCACATCAGGATGAGGAAGGCCAGGACGCGTTTCCCAAACAGGAACCCTGGAGTGCTGTCAGACAGAAACACAGTTAATTAGTCACACACACATACAAAACAGCAGTCAATCAGTTACAAATACATACTTTACACACACACACTCTCACCTCTGAGATGTCTGACCCATGTACCCGACAAAGTACTTCTGCCTGGCCACCAGGTAGATGATCCCTGCGAAGGCAGCAGGAGCTGAACACACCAAGATCACAGACAGTGTTAGCTAGATGAAAAGAGAGACTGGGGAATGTTACAGTATCTGTTGGATGATTTACCTTGGTTAAGGCAGAGCCCAGCACACCACATCACTGCTAGGAAGGTCGGGTAGGAATCCATACAGTTACGACTGTGGAGACAGACAAGAGAAACACATGATGAAAACCCCAGTTAGGCCTAGATTCAATCAGATCAAGGGTTAACCGGCGCTAGGAGACACATGCATAGCAGTGTGTTTTGGCGATGTCGGAGGTGTCACTACAGTCCCTGGTTCAAATCCAGGCTCTATCACTATCCGGCCATGATTGGGAGTCCCATAGAGCGGCGCACAATTTGCCGAGCGTTGGCCGGGGTAGGTCATCATTGTAAATAAGAATTTGTTCTTAACTGAGTTGCCAAGTTATTTAAAGGTCAAAAAGTAATAATCCACACTTGCCCTACTGGTGTTAGAAGTTCAGAGCGAGAAAGTGTAGGCCATTCAGAAATAATTACGCTCCAACTGAAAAATCATTCAATTAAATAATGATTTCTAGCATCTTAATGGAGGTGTAGATTACAGTTTACAACGGGATTTATGTTGATGAGACTCAGCCAATGGCAATGCCCGCTTTAGGTATAATTTACATTTTAGTCCTTTAGCAGAGGCTCTTAACCAGATAATAGTTATATTTAAGACAGGAGTCAACCCAACATTCTGACATGTTATTAACAAATAAATACATGATTACACCCCTCACGTCCCCCAGGCAACCCCACCCCCAAATGTGTGTGCGTGCCCGTGCGGTGTGTGTGCGTGCCCGTGCGGTGTGTGTGCGATGCGTGTAAATGCTGGTGTTGCAAATACCCCGATCTACCCAACCGAGTCCACACGGAAGCCACTTGTGGCTTCGACAGCTCTACCTAAATTCCACCGCTATGTGGATGTTGGCTAAAGCAGATCTGATTGAAATAGAGCCCTTGGGTTTAGACAGTTTGATGCTGAAATTACAGTGAATACAAACACACACTGAGACTCGACTCGTATGAAGTGTTAGGCTTCTAATCCATACAGTGGAAACTCCACATTTACAGCGCGATTGACATGTAAAGGCAATGTTCTTGCTTTAGCGGAGACTGCGCTCACGGTAAAAGCTACATATGTCGGCTCAATCGGAAATGGCTATTGAAGTTCTATAGCGGAAGCTGTAACGCTTCAATAATGAATAGAGCCCTGAGTCACGAGAGCCATCGCAAATATTCTGTCTTCAGTAAAATACTCTGTAGTATGCAGTCAGCAAAGTAACAATGATGAAATGGGTTGACAACATCCTCAGCCCTGCTCTCTCACTAGGAAGGAGGAGTGATTGGAGGGAGGGGTGTTGCAATAAAAACACCACCTCTTCCTGAAAATACAAAAATATAGTTCCTGTGTGACAGCGCAGCTACACAGCAACTTCCTGAACTTTGTTCTTTATTGCGAAATGTTTCACTTTGTGTGTGTGTGTGTGTGTGTGTTTCTTCACACACGTGATGTCAGCCTAACCACCTTAACTTAGTCCTCTCTACAGAGAAGTTGTATTAGTCATATGTACGAGATATGCATGATAGACATCGTCCAATGAAATGCTTACAGGCAGGTTATTTCTGGACAATGCAACAAGGTGAGGAGCAGAGAAAGGGTGTGGGTCCACTGCTTCCTTTTTTAATACAGGAAGTACATCATCGCAACAACGATGGCCTCCAATGAAACAACAGTCCTGATCCTCTGTTCCTTCATGTCTTTATCTATGTTATTCCTTTTTTTGACCAGAATATTTGAAGGAAAGGAGACAAGGAGAGGAAGCCACTTCATACTATTGAGATGCACCCTGTGGGCCGATTTCCTGGTCTGAGATTAAGCCAAGTCCTGGAGTACAAAACACGTACAATGGGGCTGTTTCCATTGAGTGTGCCTTTTAGTCCAGGATTAGGTTTAACATCTGTACAGGAACCCATTAGAGTCTAACCTCCCCTAAAGACCCAGGGCAGTTCCACACAGTAAGCAGTCTAACCTCCCCTAAAGACCCCAGGGCAGATCCACACAGTAAGCAGAGTCTAACCTCCCCTAAAGACCCAGGGCAGTTCCACACAGTAAGCAGTCTAACCTCCCCTAAAGACCCAGGGCAGATCCACACAGTAAGCAGAGTCTAACCTCCCCTAAAGACCCCAGGGCAGATCCACACAGTAAGCAGAGTCTAACCTCCCCTAAAGACCCCAGGGCTGATCCACACAGTAAGCAGAGTCTAACCTCCCCTAAAGACCCCAGGGCAGATCCACACAGTAAGCAGAGTCTAACCTCCCCTAAAGACCCAGGGCAGTTCCACACAGTAAGCAGAGTCTAACCTCCCCTAAAGACCCAGGGCAGTTCCACACAGTAAGCAGAGTCTAACCTCCCCTAAAGACCCAGGGCAGTTCCACACAGTAAGCAGAGTCTAACCTCCCCTAAAGACCCCAGGGCAGATCCACACAGTAAGCAGAGTCTAACCTCCCCTAAAGACCCAGGGCAGATCCACACAGTAAGCAGTCTAACCTCCCCTAAAGACCCCAGGGCAGTTCCACACAGTAAGCAGAGTCTAACCTCCCCTAAAGACCCCAGGGCAGTTCTACACAGTAAGGAGTCTAACCTCCCCTAAAGACCCAGGGCAGTTCCACACAGTAAGCAGAGTCTAACCTCCCCTAAAGACCCCAGGGCAGTTCCACACAGTAAGCAGAGTCTAACCTCCCCTAAAGACCCAGGGCAGTTCCACACAGTAAGCAGAGTCTAACCTCCCCTAAAAACCCCAGGGCAGTTCCACACAGTAAGCAGAGTCTAACCTCCCCTAAAGACCCAGGGCAGTTCCACACAGTAAGCAGAGTCTAACCTCCCCTAAAAACCCCAGGGCAGTTCCACACAGTAAGCAGAGTCTAACCTCCCCTAAAGACCCAGGGCAGTTCCACACAGTAAGCAGAGTCTAACCTCCCCTAAAGACCCAGGGCAGTTCCACACAGTAAGCAGAGTCTAACCTCCCCTAAAGACCCAGGGCAGTTCCACACAGTAAGCAGAGTCTAACCTCCCCTAAAGACCCAGGGCAGTTCCACACAGTAAGCAGAGTCTAACCTCCCCTAAAGACCCAGGGCAGTTCCACACAGTAAGCAGAGTCTAACCTCTCCTAAAGACCCAGGGCAGTTCCACACAGTAAGCAGAGTCTAACCTCTCCTAAAGACCCCAGGGCAGTTCCACACAGTAAGCAGAGTCTAACCTCCCCTAAAGACCCAGGGCAGATCCACACAGTAAGCAGAGTCTACACCCTATTCCCTATATATTACACTACTGTATGGGCCCTGGTCAACAGTTACGCACTATAAATAGAGAATAGGGTGCTATAACCTGGTCTGGTTGGACTTTGAGGAAACTCCATGTGATGGTTAGTAATGTTAAGAGAGATGGAAATCACATGTAAAAGGTGACCAGATGGAAGAGAGAGAGGAGACATGGGATATGCAAAACCCTTCTCCCATTGGCAACACAACTAATGTGTAAAGAAACACACGCAGTCTTGTGTGGGTTACAGCATGGCTATTATTAGGTTATGGCTTGATACACGGGGATAGTAGCATTTATGTAAATGAAATAAGCAGTAAAGAAATGATAACCAGCTGGATCAACAGTTAAACACAGTTAAAATGGTACGTCCTTGTTTGGGTTATGTGTAACGGTTTTCCTCCTCTTCTGAGGAGGAGTAGGAAGGATCAGACCAATATGCAGCGTGGTGAGTGTTCGTCATTTTAATCAGTAGCACTGAACCCTAAAAATACAAAGTAACAAAAAGAACAACCGAAACAGTTCCGTCTGGTAAACTACTTACAAAGACAGAAAACAACTACCCACAAATCATAGTGGGAAAACAGGCTGCCTAAGTATGGTTCTCAATCAGAGACAACGATAAACAGCTGCCTCTGATTGGGTACCATACCAGGCCAAACACAGAAATACACAAATATAGGACAACACATAGAATACCCACCCCAACTCACGCCCTGACCAAACTAAAATAGAGACATAAAAAAGGAACTAAGGTCAGGACGTGACATTATGGGCTTAGTTCACATTCTGAATACACAGGGAAAGAATGTAATTGTACATAGTGTGTGTGTGTGTGTGTGTATTTTATATTTATTTATTTTATTTAATCTTTATTTAACCAGGTAGGCCAGTTGAGAACAAGTTCTCATTTACAACTGCGACCTGGCCAAGATAAAGCAAAGCAGTGCGACAAAAACAACAACACAGAGTTACACATAAACAAACATACAGTCAAATAACACGCAAGAAAATACAAATATATGTACAGTGTGTGCAAATGTAGAAGAGTAGGGAGGTAAATATTAAATAGGCACCAGAGGCAAAAATAATTACAATTTAGCATTAATACTGGAGTGATAGATGATAATGTGCAAGTAGAGATACTGGGGTGCAAAAGAGCAAGAGGATAAGTAACAATATGGGGATGAGGTAGTTGGCTGGGCTATTTACAGATTGGCTGTGTGCAGGTACAGTGATATCGGTAAGCTGCTCAGACAGCTGATGCTTAAAGTTAGAGAGGGAGATATAAGACTCCAGCTTCAGAGATTTTTGCAAGGAGAGGCGGCCAAAGGGAGTGTTGGCTTTAGGGGTGACCAGTGAAATATACCTGCTGGAGCGCGTGCTACGGGTGGGTGTTGCTATGGTGACCAGTGAGCTGAGATAAGGCGAGGCTTTACCTAGCAAAGACTTATAGATGACCTGGAGCCGGTGGGTTTGGCGACGAATATGTAGTGGGGGCCAGCCAACGAGAGCATGCAGGTCGCAGTGGTGGGTAGTATATGAGGCTTTGGTGAAAAAACGGATGGCACTGTGATAGAATACATCCAGTTTGCTGAGTAGAGTGTTGGGGGCTATTTTGTAAATGACATCGCCGAAGTCAAGGATCAGTAGGATAGTCAGTTTTACGAGGGTATGTTTGGCGGCATGAGGGAACTAGGCTTTGTTGCGAAATAGGAAGTCGATTCTAGATTTAATTTTGGATTGGAGATGCTTAATGTGAGTCTGGAAGGAGAGTTTACAGTCTAACCAGACACCTAGGTATTTGTAGTTGTCCACACATTCTCGGTCAGAACCGTCCAGAGCAGTGATGCTAGTGGGGCAGGCAGCAAACGGTTGAAGAGCATGCACTTAGTTTTACTAGCATTTAAAAGCAATATTTTTATTCCAGGATTAGGTTTAATGTGTGTCTGGGAAAAATGGTGTGTGTGTGTGTGGGTGTGCGTGTGTGTGTGAAAGTTACTTACTTGGCGCAGGACACTCTCTCAAAAGCAGTTTTGTTGTTGTGCTCTTTACCCTCCCTCTCTACCTTTGTTGCAAAGAAAGCTGGAAATAACACGACAGATAAAACAAAAACAGTTCAGAAATGACTTGGTTATCAAGTGATATACAGTCATTTAAAAGTAAGGCATAGTATTCAATTCAAAGCATCAACCGAGAGGTTAAATGATAAATACATTTTACAGTATGAAAAAAAAAGAACACCACTACTAATGTCTGTAATGTCTACTTTACAATGTGAGTAAATCCTCCACAGGTCACCATTTATAAAGACATTATTTATCTCAATGGGATTTCCTGGTTCAAACAAAAAATATATTACATTTATAGTCTCTTACCTGAGATAGGGCCGGTTTCCCAAACGCAGATTAAGCCTAGTCCTGGACTAAAAAAATCGGCATTGAAAGTGGTTTTTATACCAGGATTAGGTTTAATGTGTGTCTGGGGAAAAGACCCAGAAAAAAGTAACTTCGCCACAGTTGTCTTTTTGGCCTCCTTTCTATACATATATTATTCATGTAAATGGAACATCCTAGTTTAAATCAAATAAAACATTTAGTCAAACATAAAAAATAAAAAAAATCATAATAATAATAATAACCTAAATAATTGATATGAAGTGTATTAATTATCTTACCATTCTGTAGGACGCTAATGAGAGTGACGATGACCAAGAGAAAGATGTGTTCCACCACTATGGACAACATGACGACTCAGAACGGAGGGACAGATAGAACAGAGGGAGGACAGGCTTATTGAATATAAGGATAGAGGAGGAGAGACAACAGTTATAACTCTCTCTGTGTCTGTCTCTCTCTCACACACGCACACATTCTCACTCTCTCTCTCTCTCTCTCTCCCTCTCTCTCTTGCACTTCCTGTTAGACTGTCCGTTTTTTTCCTCCGTTTTTATGCAAACTATTTCTCAGACATGATTTCCTTAGTGATGTGTGTATTGGTAACGGAGCTCCCTCACCTTTCCGTCAACTTCATTGTTGTTGTCATTGCGTAGTTCATTCAAAACCCCATTGATGACAAACAAATTCATACTCCCATATGGTCTAGCGGTTAGGATTCCTGGTTTTCACCCAGGCGGCCCGGGTTCGACTCCCGGTATGGGAACGAGTATTTTTCTTACTAGTCTTCTCACCAATAAATCGTTTTATAGGCAATTAAATGTACTTACATATTTTTACAATTATGCTTTTAATGCATGCTTGACGTTCCAATTGGCGAGGAGTATTCTGCGTTAGTAACCGTAAAATAGTCGAGAGAACATCCAATACATCAGCCTAGCTAGTACTGACTGTTACACATGTATAATTTATGTCAATAAATTAAACAAAACATTGATTCCTCCAACTGATAAAATACCTTATTTGATAATAATTTACATAATGTAGCTAGATAGAACCAGAGATGGTAGAGAAAGCGAGACAAAACACTCCGTAATTCTTTCTGGTCTACTTATTTCCCCCGCCCCGCGGAGCAGGTGCCCCAAGGCGAGATATGTCACTGGCTAATTTTTTATGGTCGGGGCGGATGGGGCGAGCGGGAGGGGACAATAAGTAGACCAGAGCCAGCTATCAATTCAATTTAAGGGCTTTATTGGTATGGGAAACATATGTTAACATTGCCAAAGCAAGTGAAGTAGATAATAAACAATACAAATTTACAGTAAACATTACACATACAGAAGTTCCAAAAGAATAAAGACATTTCAAATGTCATATTATGTATATGTACAGTGTTATAACGATGTGCAAATAGGTAAAGTACAAAAGGGAAAATATATAAACATAAATATGGGTTGTATTTACAATGGTGTTTGTTCTTCACTGGTTGCCCTTTTCTTGTGGCAACAGGTCACAAATCTTGCTGCTATGATGGCACACTGTGGAATTTCACCCAGTAGATATGGGAGTTTATCAACATTGTGTTTATTTTTGAATTCTTTGTGGGTCTGTGTAATCTGAAGGAAATATGTCTCTAATATGGTCATATATTTGGCAGGTTAGGAAGTGCAGCTCAGTTTCCACCTCATTTTGTGGGCAGTATGCACTCTTGAGAGCCAGGTCTGCCCAAGGCAGCCTTTCCCAATAGTATGGCTATGCTCACTGAGTCTGTACATAGTCAAAGCTTTCCTTAATATTGGGTCAGTCACAGTGGTCAGGTATTCTGCCACTGTGTACTCTGTTTAGGGCAAAATAGCATTCTAGTTTGCTCTGTTTTTTTGTAAATTATTTTCAATGTGTCAAGTAATTATCTTTTTGTTTTCTCATGATTTGGTTGTGTCTAATTGTGTTGCTGTTCTGTGGGGTCTGTTTGTGTTTGTGAACAGAGCCTCAGGACCAGCTTGCTTATGGGACTCTTCTCCAGGTTCATCTCTCTGTGATGGCTTTGATATGGAAGGTTTGGGAATCGCTGCCTCTTAGATGGTTGTAGAATTTAACAGATCTTTTCTGGATGTTGATCATTAGCGGGCATCAGCCTAATTCTGCTCTGCATGCATTATTTGGTGTTTTACGTTGTACACAGAGGATATTTTTGCAGAATTCTGCATGCAGTCTCAATTTGGTGTTTATCCCATTTTGTGAATTCTTGGTTGGTATGGTATAGTTTTTGTGTGTGCTCTAGGGCAACGGTGTCTAGATTGAATTTGTATTTGTGGTCCTGGCGACTGGACATTTTTTGGAACACCATTATTTTTTGTCTTACTGAGATTTACTGTCAGGGCCCAGAAGATCTAGGTGCTGCGGTAGGCCCTCCTTGGTTGGTAACAGAAGCACCAGATCATCAGCAAACAGTAGACATTTGACTTCATATTCTAGTAGGGTGAGGCCGGGTGCTGCAGACTATTCTAGTGCCTTCGCCAATTCGTTGATATGTATGTTGAAGAGGGTGGGGGCTTAAAGCTGCATTTCTCTCTTTTGCCTGAGTATGCCAGATATTATGGAGGACCCGTGAGCTCACACGAAAGAGGTAACGCCCACTTACACATACAGGAACCTTGAAAAGTAATAAAAATCTGGATAAACTCTTATTTATCATCTTTGGTAGAATATTGAAAAACTGAAGTTGGGTAACTGGACATGGTCTTTAGGGAGCGCATTAGCACTATCGAAGAGCCTGCTATGGTGAAGTAAAGTATGCTATATGTAGCGTCACTACTAGTGAAATTGTATTACCAGTAAACAGGCGGTGGTGAAACTACTTCCCAAACGATGTATATTCAATACAATTTATCACCGTGTAATCAGACCACAACTACAAAGCTACATCACCACATTTTCATATCCCTTCCCTTCGTTTTTAGTTTAGTAAAGTCTGTATACTTTCCTGCAGGTTGCTGATGATTCTTAGCCTGGGTATCACTACCTGTCTATTGTGCCATCATGCCACAGGATTTGGCATGATAGCACATACCTATCTGGGAACAGGCTAGTTCATTTCTCACAACTCTCCCCAAGAACAATTTCTTCTAGATTCTAGAAATTGTCAATATGGAGCATTTTGCCTCCTGATTGATTTGCTACAAGGAGTCACAGTATTTCCCACTACCTACCATTCACAAATAAATAAGGAGATGGTTTGTGGGGGGGGGTAAGACCGACAAGCGTTCTGTCCAAGAGGTACAGCTACATCACACGGACTCACGCAAATACAAAAAACTATTATTAGATTCTGGCTCAGACAAATACCCCCCAAAACATGTGTATCCATGTAAAGAATATTTTATTAGAATTACATACAGTATCTGATTCAGTACAACATTTTAGAACTCTGTCACAGTTTTGTATTACAAAAAATACATTCAAAAGATAAGAGTTCGAACCACCCTTTAAAACACAAACATATTTTTATCCTAGATGTCAGGCTTTTTATCCTAGTTTTCAAGTAATTCAGACAAACTCAAATAAGAAAAAGCCAACAAAAACAGCATATGTTGTCTTCAGCAGTTTTTTTTCCACAAAGCAGGATCAAATAATTGGGTCTATTAACGTTCCAGAATACTCTGAAACAACCTCCATTTTGAATCTCCCTTAAAGCCTCAGAACCTGTAAGTACAATGGTTCCATCACAAATGGTACCTTATTCCCTTTAAAAAAAAAAGTACACTACTTTTGATCAGATCCCTATAGACCCTAGTCAAAAGCAGGACACTATGTAGGGAATAGGGTGCCATTGAGGACAAAACCTCAGTGAGTATTAACATTACTCCATGTTCAACTTCAACATTCTTGGTAAAACCACAAAAAAATACATGAGCGATATCCGAGTGCTTACCAGAGTTACAGGGATAGTTCACCCAAATGACAAAATGATGCATTGGTTTCCTTACCCTGTAAGCAGGTCTATGGATGACAGCAATCCGTGCTTTGGTTAAGTTTCCCTGGCATTGTTTCCATATGCTAACGTTTTAGTATTTGTATCAGAAATCCCATCCAAGGGACCGATATTAGCATTTTTCATGCATCCTGTCCTAACCATCTAAAATGATCTAAAATTCATTGTGAATCTAACCAAAGTCACTTAAATATGATTTGAACAGGATGTGTAGAAAATAATACATCGGTCCCATGACTTGAATGGGATTTGTGCCACAAACGCTAAAACGTGGAAACCGTGGAAACAGTGGCAGGGAAACTAAACCAAAGCATGGATCGCCATCGTACCTTGTCCATTGACTGCTTCCAGGGTAAGAAAACCAATATGTCACTTTGTAATTTAGGTGAACTCTCTCTTTAAAATGGCAGTTTGATTCCGCTTCATGTAACACATGCTACCCAGAACAGAACAACCCATTGATGCCAAGCACACACTCACTCACTCACTCACTCACTCTCCCGACTGAAAGGAATAGTAGCATGCAGTTTCTGCTAGAAACTGTCTGTATGCATCCAAAATGGCACACTACTCCCTTTATAGTGCACTACTCATATAATTAGGAATTAGAGTAGTTTAATTTAATAGGATCTCTATGGTGCTACTTTTGACCAGAGGCTCTATATAGGGATTAGCATGCCATTTGAGACGTAGACTTACCCACTGATCTGAGGTAAGCTTTGCATTTCCCCCCAAAGTTTAAGCTTAGGGGTTGGGTAAGAGTTGTTAGCAGATCCTAGACCTGTAGTTAACGTGCCTAAAAGAACAGGTCGAGAGCACTAAGGGTATCTGTCTCCATCTCCGTCTGCTGATTGGCCGACCCTGATATGAACTCTTCCAGGAAGTTCTCACCAGAGGTCGTGATTGGCTCGGCTAGACCAGGCTGTGGCACTACTACGCCGTGATTGGCCGGATGCAAGATCACAGGTGTCACCACCTGTGAGGCTCCACTAATACCATTCCCCCCACACGCCAAGTCCCCGCCCCCTTCTTGCCCATTGGTGGTCAGCATCTCCAGCAAGCCCGTGCTGTCCGGCGATAGGTTGCTGGCGGTCGTCGCCGGCGACAGAAGGTCAGCAAAGAACTGGTCGTATGCGGGGCTGTCGTAGACAGAGGTACTAGAGCTCACGGTGTGGGAGGGACTCCGATCAGTGATGTCTGGTGTGCAGGTTACTTCCCCACGTCCTCCCGCACCCCCCTGGTAACCCAGCATCTGATTCAGCTTCTCTAGTTTCTTCTTCTTGGCTTTCAGCTTCTTCAGCAGCTTGTACCTGAGGGCATCGGTCTCACTGACCTGACTGCCGGGGCTGTGTTTCCTGGAGGAAGAGATTTTAGGGATCTCCGTGACTCCTGGAGAGGGAGGAAGTGAGGTCACAACAGGCACTGCTGAAGTGGTGTGGTTGATCAGTGGTTTTCGCGAGACGAGGGCGGGAGGTTGACTTGGTATCTTCCAGGCGCCATTTTGAGGGTCAGTTCTTTGAGAGAGAAGCTGGGTGGGAGATGAAGTCTTGGAGGGGCTGTTCATGTTTATATTTACGATCCTGCTTCTGGCCTGGAACCCTCCGTACATCTCGGCAGCCTTCACCGGCAGGGCCTCGTTGTCCACCTTACTTAGTTTGGGTTTGGGTAGAGGCGGAGGCGGAGGCTTCTTCAACCTGGCGTCTGGGTTGGGGGGAGCCATGCTTGGGGTCTGCCAGCTATGTGAAAGCTGCTGGAACCGGTTGGGTGTTGAGTGTTTGAAGTGACTGGTTGGTCTTGGGGGATTGGGGATGGAGGTGGGGTGGAGGCTAAGCAGGTAGGACCAGCGAGAGTTGGGGTCCGGGGGTGGTGGAAGGCCGGGTTTGCTCTGCAGAGAGGTGGAGG
This sequence comes from Oncorhynchus clarkii lewisi, assembly GCF_045791955.1. NCBI lineage: Eukaryota > Metazoa > Chordata > Actinopteri > Salmoniformes > Salmonidae > Oncorhynchus > Oncorhynchus clarkii. Next base: position 21,626 of record NW_027258792.1, on the reverse strand, counting down.
TAGTAGTGGGTTTGGAGTGGGGCGGGGGAGAAGGAGGAGTAGGGGCCTCTGGTGCTGGGGTGCTGGGTTCCACATATGACGGTGACATCATAGATACAACTGAGGGCAGGATTATTCCACCACACTTTCCAGGAAGTGCCATTGGTGTAGCTGTTCTTGGTGGTGTTGTTGCGACCACCTTAGCTGCTGGTGCAACTGGAGTGTTGGATGCCATCATTTTGGCTTTATTGCTGGTGCTTCTGCCCCTTCTGAGTCTGGGAGGACTAGGAGGAGTGGGCTTTTCAGAGTCGGGCTCAGAAGGACCGTCACTGCTGGCAAGGAGAAACACACTGGCAGTATCAGGGGACGATGGCCTTTTGATGACGACAACATCTGTTTCAGGGGGCATTTCGTGGGCAGGTGCAGGGTTCTCAGCCTCAGGTGTAGGAGCAGGTAGAGGAGGACTGAGGTCTCCATTTTGCCCGGGAGCCAGGGAGACATTGTTGTCGTCCAACGGCCTCCCATCAGAGCCAACTTTAACCTCTACGAGCGTCAGGGTGACAACGTCATCGTGGGAGAGGCCCTCGAAGGTGTCAAGCAGTGTGGTGCTGATAGACGAGTTACCAGCTTTACCAGTGGTTACCGTGGCGTCCATGATGTCGGTATCGTCAGACACAGTCAGTGCCTCGACAACGGCTGTGTCGTTGTGAAGGGGGAGAGAGAGGTTGTGGTAACAGGATTGAACCGGTACGCCATGAAGCACACTGGTGGAACCGATGGCGATGGGAGAGTTAACGTTATTCGTTAATGTTGCGTCCATATCGTTATCAATATAGCCAGCAGTTATGGCGGTGTCCATGTCAGTGTCCGCATCATCAGAGACCGTCTGAGAGATGTCTTGAGATTCATTGTTGACAAAGAGTTTGGCTAAGGGAGGTTGCTGCAGTTCTTTGTGTATCAGTAAAGTGCTTGTCAGGGATACAGGGGGAGAGCAGGGTGTCTGTGGGTTGTCCGGTCTGTCGGTCTTCAACTCCCAGAAGACAACATGGATTTCTCTAGGAGGGACCACCAGCTGGGTGTGGGAGACACAGTTAGGGTGCTTCAGATCGTCAAACTCCAACCACGATCCTGTGGGGAGAGACAGCATGAGAGAAGAGTGAGGAATGGGTTCTATACACTGGTTGTGGAGGGGGAGAGTTACCACAGTCACAGAGGAATGGGTTCTATACACTGGTTGTGGACGGGGAGAGTTACCACAGTCACAGAGGAATGGGTTCTATACACTGGTTGTGGACGGGGAGAGTTACCACAGTCACAGAGGACTGGATAACATGCTCACTCTGATCATTCCTCAATCGTAGGAAGGTGCTGAATCCTTGTGATAACTAAATGGATTATTGAAGGTATTTTTGGTGTGCTGTCCATCTCTTTTAAAGAGTTAACCCAACACAATGTAGAGACTTACTGATTGGCATTTTATAAATGCTACACATAATTAGACAGAGACTGACATTACTTTTCAATTATGAAATATAATTGCTTCTATCCATTGATAATGGAGGTATGAATAAGCTATATATAGCATTCTTAAAAGGGATATTTCGAGATTTTGGCAATTAAGCCCTTTATCTACTTCCAGAGTCAGATGAACTCAGGGATACCATTTTTATGTCCTTGCATCCAGTACGAAGGAAGTTAAGAGTTAGTTTCGCGAGCCAATGCTAACTAGCAATCTATAAGCATGCTAGTAGTTACCATAGACTTCCAGTCATTGCGCTAACACTAGTTAGCAATTTCCTTCAAACTGTCCGCAGAGACATAAAAATGGTAGCCACGAGTTCATCTGACTGGGGAAGTTGATAATCCCGACATATACATTTACAAAGAACACAAATTTACTTGTTGACCAGTAAACAACAACAACACAAACTTTACTAAGGAAATGACAGTCAACTGCCCCTGAAGGGACAAATAATGTTATACTGAACTAAATGACAAAGTCACACTGACCGTCAGTTCTGCGTATCCAGGTGACAAAGTGCTTGAGTTGCTGGTCATACTGTATGACTGTGGTGACGGAGTATTCCTGCTGCTGGAAGGTGAAGGAGTACACGCAGAGGTCGTTGTCAGGAAGACCTTCTACAAAGTGCAGCACAAACACAGGAGACACCCTGGAGGAACAGACAGAATACATATCAGCCTCAGGAAAAAGAGGTAGAGAAAGCAAGACATTATCTACAACATGGTGTCTCGATCGTTGGATGATAAATCCTCTACTCATTTCCTGTCCTCCATCTGCACCCGACTGGTAACAGAACGACAATCTGTAACAGAAAACATGAAAAAAGGAAAACCAAGACAAGCTCGAGCGCTTGCAGTTGCTTCACAAATCACCTAGCTTTGGAAGACCAGCAAGTCTGGTGGAAGTCCTCCAATCGTCCCCATGGCTGGCTGCGTTTTGCTATCACCGTAAACGTCGGGAAGATTGCCCATTATTTATTTTTTTCTAAGGACCCAGAAAAACGGAGGCAGTGGAAGAACCTATTCAAGTAAGTAAATATAATTTTGAAAATGACAGCTGCAGGCTAACTCAAATGAGCTAATGTAATGTTCGCTAGCTGATTTTACATACTGTATAAGTAAATTAAATATCACCAGCAAGCTAACTTCATATTAGCTACCTATCTTGATCTATTTATTTTTGTAACTCAAAATGCATTTGTAGCTAGCTAGCTAACAGCCATGGAAACGGGTGAAAGGAATAGATGGCAGTTCCTGCTGTCAGAGAAGGGAGAGTAGTACTCTGGGTAGGCTAGGTACCTTTGTGGGAGGACACTATGAAAAGATTCCCCAGTTTACAGTCCCTAGCGAGGAAAACTATGAGAGACACAGCAACATAATATTTAGTGCTGTCTAATTGGAGTAGAACGCAGCCTGTTTCTATGTGATGTGTTCTGTCCTCCGATACACAGAGCGGTGAAACCCTGTCTGCAGATGAAGAGGTCCTAAAGAATGTCCCAAGAGAATAAGGATCCTTTTAAACCATGGATTATATGTGTAAAATGTGTTGGCATATTGAGTAAAGAAAAATACATTTTAAAAAGGTCACACACACAATGTAGAAACCTCCTACAACTGGAGAAGGCCAACCCTGCTGGGCGTGCAGGCTTCTGTTTCAACCCAGCACTAACATACATGATTCAATTGATCAAAATGAAGTGTGCTATTGCTGGGCTGGAATAGAAGTCCTCCCAGCCAGTAGATCAGGGATCAGTGGAGCAATGTTGGCCCCTTCTGGTATTTACATGTTTTATGCTTTAGTAATAATAATAATAATAATAATAATAATAATAATAATAATAGCCTACTTGTTACTAACACGTCTAACCTTTACATAGGAGTTAGTTTTTCGCGAAACACTTTGAAAATTATCTGAAATAGTGTTGATTCTTTGAAGTGAAGTGTTTAAACTTGTTTTAATTGTTCACTTTAAAACTATTATTCAAGATGAACTAGGTGTCAATGTTGATTCATCACAGCTCACAATCCTGTCTAATTTGTGTGTCATATTCTCAAATGAACATTACCTTTTGTTCAGTTGTAAGCTCTTACAATTAGTATTATTTGATTGTCACTTTTGTTCAGGATTATCAGCCACGTGAACCCATTTTGCAGCATTTTGCAACGCCAATGCTGCCATAGGTCTACAGCAGTGGTTCCCAGCCATTTTTGTTGCAGCCTGGTGTGCTTGTCCGAGGCTACAATAAAAACCGTGTGGAGGTTCTCGAGGACCGGACTGGGAACCACTGGCCTACAGTGTGATGGCATAAGCCTTTATAGCAGGGTTTCCTAAACTTGGTCCTCGGTACGCACATTCCATTTTTTTGCCCCTAGCACTACACATAATTAAGTTATCATCAAGATTTGAATCAGCTGTGTAGACTTAGGACAAAAAAAACTAAATGTGCACCGCTGTGTGTCCCAAGGACCGAGATTGGGAAACGCTGCCTTGTAGGCATTTGCAACGCACCCCTTGACATTGTCCATCTGAAGCATTATCGACTAACATTATTTACATATTGTTGAGCTATATGTTCAAGAAAAAAAAATGTATACCAGTCAACAATGTACAGTGCATTCAGAAAGTATTCAGACCCTTTGACTTGTTACACACTTTACGTTACAGCGTTCAAAAATGGTTAAACTGAAATATGACGTTTACATTTAGCATTCAGACCTTTTACTCAGTACTTCGTTGAAGCACCTTTGGCAGCGATTACAGCCTCAAGTCGTCTTGGGTATGACGCTACAAGCTTGGAACACCTGTATTTGGGGAGTTTCTTCCATTCTTCCCTGCAGATCCTCTCAAGCTCTGTCAGATTGGATGGAGAGTGTCTCTGCACAGCTATTTTTAGGTCTCTCCAGAGATGTACGATCGGGATCAAGTCTGGACTCTGGCTGGGCTACTCAAGGACATTCAGAGACTTGTCCTGAAGCCACTCCGGCTTTGTCTTGGCTGTGCGCTTAGGGCCATTGTCCTTTTGGAAGGTGAACCTTCACCCCAGTCTGAGGTCCTGAGCGCTCTGGAGCAGGTTTTCATCAAGGATCTCTCTGTACTTTGCTCCGTTGATTTTCCCTCGATCCTGCCGAGTCTCCCAGTACCTGCCGCTGAGAAATATTACAACAGCAAGATGCTGCCACCACCATGCATCACCGTAGGGATGGTGCCAGGTTTCCTCCAGACATGATGCTGCCACCACCATGCTTCACCGTAGGGATGGTGCCAGGTTTCCTCCAGACATGATGCTGCCACCACCATGCTTCACCGTAGGGATGGTGCCAGGTTTCATCCAGACTTCATGCTTGGCATTCAGGCCAAAGAGTTCAATCTTGGTTTCATCAGACCAGAGAATCTAGTTTCTCATGGTCTGAGAGTCCTTTAGGTGCCTTTTGGCAAACTCCAAGGGCTGTCTTGTGCCTTTTACTGAAGAGTGGCTTCCATCTGGCCACTCTACCATAAAGGTCTGATTGGTGGTCCTCAGAGACAGTTGTCCTTCTGGAAGGTTCTCCCATCTCCATAGAGGAACTCTGTCAGAGTGACCATCGGGTTTTTGGTCACCTCCCTGACCAAGGCCCTTCCCCCGATTGCTCAGTTTGGCCGGGCGGCCATCTCTAGGAAGAGTCTTGGTGTTTCCAAACTTCTTCCATTTAAGAATGGAGGCCACTGTGTTCTTGGGGACCTTCAATGCCTATTGGTACCCTTCTCCAGATCGACACAATCCTGTCCCGGCGCTCTACAGACAATTCCATCGAACTCTTGGCTTGGTTTTTGCTCTGACATCCACTGTTAACTGTGGGACCTTATATAGACAGGTGTGAGGCTTTCCAAATCATGTTCAATCAATTGAATTTACCACAGGTGGACTCCAATCAAGTTGTAGAAACATCTCAAGGATGATCAATGGAAACAGGATGCACCTGAACTCAATTTGTAGTCTCAAGGCAAACATTTCTAAAAACCTGTTTTTGCTTTGTCATTATGGAGTATTGTGTGTAGATTGCTGAGGAAAACAAAATTGTACCCATTCTAGAATAAGGCTGTAACATAACAAAATGTGGGAAAAGTCAATGGGGGTCTGAATCCTTCCTGAATGCACTGTAGAGGCTAAGACTACACCAGATGTTTTACATGCCTTGTGTTGACATAACATTGTTTTAGTGCAAATCCAACCCTTGTAATCTTGGTGGTGAAATGTCTGGTAGGAGATGATGGGATCCTTATCTTAGAACATACAAACTACTACCACCAAGTACCATGCCAGATACTTGTCTGCCAGAAGGTCTGAGAGGCACTTGGAGGTTCCACTGTGATAATGAAGATGGTTTGCCAAAGACTACCACAACAATTACATTGTCTATGCTAAATGTGTTTAAATTGTAAAAAGAAAGACAATAGTTGGGCTATAAGAAATACATTTTATTCAATGGGGTGAAGCAGAGTTGACACACAATATACTTTTAAAATCACCTATACAACTATATATTAAAATACAGTATGTTAACAATATCATAAACATTAGTATTTTACATTTGGTTTAAAATGACATTGTATATACTCACACGGTTTATTTTGTCATGACAAGGTGCTCACTACTCATATGGCACAACATAAATCATTCAGATTTACCAACGTAGAGCATTTGACAACCGATGTGTAACTGAAGGATGTCTCCTTTCATATCTGGAAAAGGACGAAGAAGTATAAAATGCTGCAGCATTGGTCATCTTCACAGGGGGGAAACTGATGGTGCTGGAGAATTACTCATCTTCACAGGGGGGAAACTGATGGTGCTGCAGCATTGGTCATCTTCACAGGGGGGAAACTGATGGTGCTGGAGAATTACTCATCTTCACAGGGGGGAAACTGATGGTGCTGCAGCATTGGTCATCTTCACAGGGAGGGAAACTGATGGTCCTGCAGCATTGGTCATCTTCACAGGGAGGGAAACTGATGGTGCTGCAGCATTGGTCATCTTCACAGGGGAAACTGATGGTGCTGCAGCATTGGTCATCTTCACTGATGGTGCCAGCATGGTCAGCATTGCTGCAGAATTGGTCATCTTCACAGGGGGGAAACTGATGGTGCTGGAGCATTGGTCACTTCACAGATGGTTGGTCTGCTGATGGTGCTGCAGCATTGGTCATCTTCACAGGGGGGAAACTGATGGTGCTGCAGCATTGGTCATCTTCACAGGGGGAAACTGATGGTGCTGCAGCATTGGTCATCTTCACAGTTGGGAAACTGATGGTGCTGCAGCATTGGTCATCTTCACAGGGGGGAAACTGATGGTGCTGGAGCATTACTCACCTTCACAGAGGGAAACTGATGGTTCTGCAGCATTGGTCATCTTCACAGGGGGGAAACTGATGGTCCTGCAGCATTGGTCATCTTCACAGGGGGAATTCAGTCGACATGGGTGTCTTGACAGAGGTCAGCTGGTGAACCTACAGTACATAAACACGAGAGGCACACCTGATGTTAGAATATAATTTCTTTAAGGTCACCAATACCATCATGGCTCATAATTGTTTGGTTGTGTTTAATTCGTTCAGGTGTTTTAGTGTCATATAAATATTCAATATATTGTTGGGCTGGAACATTAGTCAACACAACAGGTTGTCATATCCCAGTGAGGCATTTGTCCTATGCTGTAATGTCCATTCATTTTACCTCTACTTATGAATCAAGTTCTCTACAAATGATCACTGGGTCATTGGACAATAATGTCCTCCTCCAGGCTATAAGAGCCTCATATTGTACAATTTGTATCTTCTCTTTTCATGGTCATCGCTAGAAGGGATCCGACTACGTCATTTGACTTTTCGTAGCTAATTAGGAGAATTTACACTGCAGGCTAGGATAATTAACATAGCAGATTAGGATAATTAACATAGCAGGCTAGGATAACTAACATAGCAGGTTAGGATAATTAGCAAAGCAGGCTAGGATAATTAACATAGCAGGCTAGGATAATTAACATAGCAGGCTAGGATAATTAACATAGCAGGTTAGGATAATTAACATAGCAGGCTAGGATAATTAACATAGCAGGTTAGGATAATTAACATAGCAGGTTAGGATAATTAACATAGCAGGCTAGGATAATTAGCATAGCATAATAATAGCATAGCAGGCTAGGATAATTAACATAGCAGGTTAGGATAATTAACATAGCAGGCTAGGATAATTAACATAGCAGGTTAGGATAATTAACATAGCAGGTTAGGATAATTAGCATAGCATGTTAGGATAATTAGCATAGCAGGCTAGGATAATTAGCATAGCAGGCTAGGATAATTAACATAGCAGGTTAGGATAATTAGCATAGCAGGCTAGGATAATTAGCATAGCAGGCTAGGATAATTAGCATAGCAGGCTAGGATAATTAGCATAGCAGGCTAGGATAATTATTAGGGTAAGGAAAAGGTTTAGCTAAAATGCAACAAACAAAAAAAATGACTTGACATTAATTTACCAATAGCTGGATCCCTTCTAGCCATGACCCCTTTTCATAGGCCTAGATTATATGGTTACATTCTAGACAAGGTCGTTTTCATTCATCTGTTGTCAAGTGTCAGCAGAGTAGGTCGAGACTACCATCATCTTTTAAAAACAAATTCTGCTAATGTCTCCAGTCATTTTACAAGTCCATGAAATGTTTGTCATAAGGCCACAGAAAGGTCTCCAGAATAACCTATAGGCCTATGCCACTACCCACTTATTAATAGCCTACATTATGACCATCCAATCTACTCATCACATTAGGAATACTAGACTTACATTAGTTTGCAAATGCGATGATAAATGCATGTTATAAAAAGGTGCATTTTTTTAATGGTGCAAACATTTGCTTCCTGTAAAACGTTAAACTCACGCAACACATGCTAATAGCTAGACTACAAGCTAATAGCTAGACTACAAGCTAATAGCTAGACTACAAGCTAATAGCTAGACTACAAGCTAATAGCTAGACTACAAGCTATCTTTCTAGCTAATTTTGTTTAACAGTGTTGTCAAAACCTGGTTAGCATAACTGCTAAACTAAACTGGAAATTGATCAGACTTGACTTACCAGTGATGAAATGATCGTAGCAGACCCTGTACTGACAGTTGTCTGGGTTCAGGTCTTGACAGGCAAAAATGTTTCTTCGCTTTTCTGACAGTTGGTGTATCCTGTTGTTTCATGACTGCGGGGAATCAATAAACATGTTTTTTTCCCCCCCGTTGTCTTTCCTGCCATGTTAGAGCAGCCAAATACTGATGAATCAAAGACTTTTTAGGCACCGTTATCATGTTCTTTCTGGAAGCTAGTCAGCTGTTGTCGGAAGAATTAATGCGGTGGTCTTCCAACATGGCCACCGGGTGGCATCATACGTCAACTTCAAGCCCTCTAAAAACTACACGGCCCCATCTCAATCGTCTACAATATCAACTACACCATCTCAATAGTCTACAGTGGCTTCCACTACTCATCTCCTCCATCTGCCCTGAATGAATAGGCCCCATAATCGTCTACAATATCAACTACACGGCCCCATCTCAATCGTCTAAAAGGGCTACTGGAAATCCCTCCATCTGCACTGAATGAATAGGTAAAGAGAAAAGGGCCTGGAAATCCCCGGAACGGAATTCACTTAAGATCAGGGTTGGGGTCAATTCAGTTCTACTCCTCCACTGAATAGGAAGTTGCCCATTGTTTTCTATGAGGACTTCTCAATTCGTGAACAGAATTTCAATTTCATTCACTTCCAGAATTTAAAAAAACAGAATTGTCCCCAACCCTGGTTTGAGATACACCCCAGGTATGAAAGGTTAGAAGTTGCGCCCTCACCTCTCCAGCACCAACATCCTGGTCTGCTTCCTCTTATTACACTTGCTGCAACGTGATTGGTGGGCTGCGTTGAGAGGGTGCCAATCAGAAAGCACCTTGGTGAAAGTGGTGAGGGTCTTCTTACATCTGAAAGAAAAATACATTTGATAGTAAATAAAAGACACACAGACCTTTTGGTCCAGTTGAGTGAGTCAGTTTCCCCCTTTATTTGTTTAATGAAAATTATTTTCTGAAATGTCCTTGTACACTCCCTTTCTGTCAACATTACATCATTGTTCTTGTTACTATTCAAAAGCCCAATTAAAATACAGACAGACACAGCTTCCCATATGGTCTAGCGGTTAGGATTCCTGGTTTTCACCCAGGCGGCCCGGGTTCGACTCCCGGTATGGGAATGAGTCTTTTTGTTTATAGTTTTCATCTCACTTAAAAAGTATTATAAGCCATCTAAACCAATTACATTTTAATTCACACAGGAATATAAGAGATGAAGGTTTCAACAAATAATATCTATTCGTTTCATCATCTGGTAAACTTGTACTGAGTCAAGCTCATCAAAAGATACCAAACCAAAAACTACAGGAAATATTCAATGAGATTTACATTTGAGTCATTTAGCAGACGCTCTGATCCAGAACAACTAACAGGTTTAAGGTTTAAGTGCCTACGAACAGGTTTAAGGTTTAAGTGCCTTGCTCAAGGGAACAGACCATTTTTACCTCGTCGGCTGGGATTCAAACCAGGGAACTTTCAGTTACTTGCCCAATGCTCTAAACCGCAGGGCTACCAGCCGCCCCAGTAAATAACGGTTTAGTTCCAACAGACTAATTCGCTACCCTTTTCACCATCTGTATTGTAGCTACTGGGCCAAGTTCCTTGAAGAGTCTTAATTAGACCAATAGGTTCACAGTATTGTTTGCTCTTTGCACTGCTAAAATGTTGCCAAATACCTGCCTCACTGTCTATATTGGTAAACCTGCTTCACTGTCTATATTGGTAAACCTGCTTCACTGTCTATATTGGTAAACCTGCCTCACTGTCTATATTGGTAAACTTGCTTCCCTGTCTATTTTGGTAAACCTGCTTCACTGTCTATATTGGTAAACCTGCTTCACTGACTATATTGGTAAACCTGCTTCACTGTCTATATTGGTAAACCTGCTTCACTGTCTATATTGGTAAACCTGCTTCACTGTCTATTTTGGTAAACCTGCTTCACTGTTTATATTGGTAAACCTGCCTCACTGTCTATATTGGTAAACCTGCTTCACTGTCTATTTTGGCAAACCTGCTTCACTGTCTATATTGGTAAACTTGCTTCCCTGTCTATTTTGGTAAACCTGCTTCACTGTCTATATTGGTAAACCTGCTTCACAGTCTATATTGGTAAACTTGCTTCCCTGTCTATTTTGGTAAACCTGCTTCACTGTCTATTTTGGTAAACCTGTACTGGTCCAAGATTCTCAATGAGTCATTTCAATCCCCAAAATAGAGGAAGGAATTAGATGAGTAAACGTTTGTTTTCATTCATTGTTTCAATCTGCTCTCTCACCTGACTGACCATTAGGTTAATATGACAGATTCTACAGTACTGACCATTAGGTTAATATGACAGAGTCTACAGTACTGACCATTAGGTTAATATGACAGAGTCTACAGTACTGACCATTAGGTTAATATGACAGAGTCTACAGTACTGACCATTAGGTTAATATGACAGAGTCTACAGTTCTGCCTGTTCAGGGGCAGAACGACAGATTTGTACCTTGTCAGCTCGGGGGTTTGAACTTGCAACCTGCCCCACATATCTTCTAGGATAATGACTAATAATGATATTGATCACTAAATCACAGAGAGATGAAGATTCATCATTGAAAGTGCTTCTTAGTCCAAGACTAGGTTATATATTTATGTCTAGAAAACTGTCCCTAAAAGTTCAAGATGGCTCTTACTTGGTGTTGGTGGCATGTTGACAAGTTGTTGAGATACACTCAAACTGCCACTCATAAGTTTGCTGGAAGAGAGGTTCTGCCCAGGAGTCAGCCCTGAGAAGGAGGGGCAGGGCAAACACAGGTGTCTCATTCTGACCTGCAGGAGAGGAGACAGCAGGGGTCAGGGTGAGGTCAGGGATTAAAAAATATATATAAAAAAATAAAATCAGGGTCAGCTCACAAAGTAAAATCAGGTACATTTTTAATCAATCGTGGAATGTTTGTGTTAATTCTGAAGGTAAGAGATGGTTGAGAAGGTGGTATGTTTGTGTTAGTTCTGAAGGTAACAGATGGTTGAGACGGTGGTATGTTTGTGTTAGTTCTAAAGATAAGAGATGGTTGAGAAGGTGGTATGTTTGTGTTAGTTCTGAAGGTAAGAGATGGTTGAGAAGGTGGTATGCTTGTAATCATTATGAAATGGGTAGTTTTACAAGATAAAAATGAAAGAAACAGAAGAGGCATAATCCCAGAGGAAAACCTGCTTCAGTCTGCTTTCCACCAGACACTGGGAGAGGATTTCACCTTTCAGCAGGACAATAAACTAAAACACAAGGTCAAATCTACACTGGAGTTGCTTACCAAGAGGACAGTGAATCTATTTGTAAATCTATGGCAAGAACCGAAACTGGTTGTCTAACAATGATAACAACCTATTTGACAGAGCTCAAATCATTTTTTTTAATTTTTTATAATGCGCAAAAGTTGCACAATCCAAGTGTGGAAAGCTCTTAGAAACTTACCCAGAAAGACCTACAGCCAAATGTGCTTCAATATAATATTAACTCAGGGGTGTGAATACTTATGTAAATGAGATATTTCTGTATTTAATGTAATACATTTGCACAAAAAGAAAACTAATAACTTAATGAATTTTTAATTCAAGCTGCAACAACAAAATGTGGAATAAGTCAAGGGGTATGAACACTTTCTGAATGCACTGTATATTACTTTAGACTAAGTAGGTAAGAGCAGGGTTACATGCACAAATAGCCTATTACACATCTGAGTCATTTTGCAGATGCTCTTATCCAGAAAGACTCTAGCTTTCACACATGTTGGTTGACCTATGAACTGCCGAGAGCCATCACCAATCACCTCTGATTCCCTGCCAGGTTCTTGTTTTTAATTTTTTTTTTTATTATTATTTATTTTTTCTACCTCTTTTTTGTGGTATACAATTGGTAGTTACAGTCTTGTGTCATCGCTGCAACTCCTGTACGGACTCGGGAGAGACGGAGGTTGAGAGCCGTGCGTCCTCCAAAACACAACCCAACCAAGCTGCACTGCTTCTTGACACAATGCCCACTTAACCTGGAAGCCAGCCGCACCAATGTGTTGGAGGAAACACCGTGCACCTGGCGACCGGGTCAGCGTGCACTGCGAGCGGCCAGCCACAGGAGTCGCTAGTGCGTGATGGGACAAGGACATCCCTGCCAGCCAAACCCTCCCCTAAGCCGGACGACGCTGGGCCAATTGTGCGCCACCCCATGGGTCTCCCGGTCGCGGCCGGCTGCGACAGGGCCTGGACTCGAACCCAGAATCTCTAGTGGCGCAGCTAACACTGTGATGCAGTTCCTTAGAACAACGCACCACTCGGGAGGCCCCCAGCCAGGTTCTTACCCAGTTTACATTTCAGTAGGGGCTCCAGCAGTCTAAAGATGGACATCCTGATGGCTTGCATCTCAGTTTGGACCCTCTGTAACACCGCAGAGGGCACTCTGACAACACCGTCTGGAGAGAGATGAGGGAGACAAACACAAACAGGTGTAAACATGTATTAAGGATTAGGTAATAGATTAATACACGAGAAGCCCTGATGAAGGCAGCTGTTGTGATAAAGTGTGTGTGTGTGTGTGTGTGTGTGGGGGGGGGGGGGGGGGGTGGTATACAGAAGCCCTATTTGGTAAAAGACCAAGTCCATATTATGTCAAGAACAGCTCAAATAAGCAAAGAGAAATGACAGTCCATCACTAGTTTGAGACATGAAGGTCATTCAATATGAAAAATGTCAAGAACTTTGGAAGTTTCTTCAAGTGCAGTCGCAAAAACCTTCAAGCGCTATGATTAAACTGGCTCTCATGAGGACCGCCACAGGAAAGGAAGACCTAGTATTACCTCTGCTGCAGAGGATAAGTTCATTAGAGTTACCAGCCTCAGAAATTGCAGCCCAAATAAATGGTTCACAGAGTTCAATTAACAGACATCTCAACATCAACTGTTCAGAGGAAACTGCTTGAATCAGGCCTCATGGTCGAAGTGCTGCAAAGAAACCATTACTAAAGGACACCAATAAGAAGAAGAGACTTGCTTGGGCCAAGAAACATGAGCAGTGGAAATCTGTCCTTTGATCTGATGAGTCCAAATGTGAGATTTTTGGTTCCAACCACCGTGTCTTTGTGAGACGCAGAGTACGTGAATGGATGATCTCCGCATGTGTGGTTCCCACCGTGAAGCATGCAGGATGAGGTGTAATGGTGTGGGAGTGTCTTGCTGGTGACACTGTCTGTGATTTATTTAGAATTCAAGGCACACTTAACCAGCATGGCTACCACAGCATTCTGCAGCAATACGCCATCCCATCATCTGGTTTGCACTTAGTGGGACTATCATTTGTTTTTCAACAGAACAATGACCCAAAAACACACATCCAGGTTGTGTCAGGGCTATTTGACCAAGAAGGAGAGTGATGGAGTGTTGCATCAGATGACCTGCCTTCCACAATCACCTGACCTCAACCCAATTGAGATGACTTGGGACAAGTTGGACTGCAGAGTGAAGGAAAAGCAGCCAACAAGTGCTCAGCATATGTGGGAACTCCTTCAAGACTGTTGGAAAAGCATTCTTTATGAAGCTGGTTGAGAGAATGCCAAGAGTGTGCAAAGCTGTCATCAAGCAAAGGGTGGCTACTTTGAAGAATGTAAAATATTAAATATATTTTAATTTGTTTAACACTTTTTTGGTTACTACTTGATTCCATATGTGTTATTTCATCATTTTGATGGCTAAATACATGTAAATAAATAAATAAATAAAATAAAAACATTTCCTCTTCTTTTATCTCTCTCAAATATAGGACAGACATTTCTGAACAAACTTACTTCAGATTTTTTTTTTTGGGGGGGGGGGGGCATCTGTTTATCCATGTAGTAAATATTTTATGCAATTCATTTGTATGGGCTAACAGCAGAAAGGCCAAAAAATAATTTTTTTTTTTTTTTTAAATGACACTTCAAGCAGTCTTAAAATTCTAAATCAAATAGATAAATTATCGTTGGTATGACCTTCTTAAAACAATTCCATATAGCTTAGTACAACCCCGCCGACATCAAGCTTAGACAGGGCTAAGTCTGTAGAGGGGTAATTCAATCAATACATGTATTGTATCAAAGGGATAGTGTGTGTGCGGATACATTCTTCCCCGTTCAAAATAGATATTCAGCTCTTAGCTGCCAATGTTGTACATCAATTCAAATAAAACTTACTAAATAGATAAGTCCACCCACCTGCGCCAGTGTGTTGGTAGGCTGTGATGAGACCACAGGCCCGGTTGTAACTCTCACACAGGTCCCAGACAGGTTGACCTACAGTGGGCCTCTTGGTGGGCCGTCTGTCCCTCAGGGTGTGAAGGTGGACCAGCGCTACCAGCAAGGTGTCCAGCCAACACAGACTATGCTCATTCCTCCAGAATAGGTGAGGCCCGGGAACCGGAACCAACTCCTCAGTTGAGATCACTTCCGGGTCAAAGTTGGGCACCACTACCTGCGTGTATTTAATAATAGAAGTCTTTCTCGGCCGGCCCATTTTCTTTTTTGGCGGTGATGGCACGACTTTCACTTCCTCAGTGACGCTTCCTTCCCGTTCTGTTTCCATGGTTTTGCCGGTCATCTCGTCCTCGCTACTGATTAGTTGCCGGGTGTTCTGAGCTCTTCTTCTAGCTTTGATAGGACCATCATCATCATCATCATCATGAACTTCAACAGGCACTTTGCTCTGACTGAGGTCCACACTACAGGGCCTACACATCACCTCTGGGGAGCACTCTTCCTCGTCAAAGACAGACAGATCATCCTCTCCGCACTCATTATCCATCAAGGCAGGTGTAGCCACCTCCTCCTCATCTTTCTCTAAAGCAGGGACAGCCTCCACCAAGGCAGGTAGAGAGTTCTCAACCTCTTCTGAGGCAGGGACATCATCCACCAAGGCAGGTAGAGCCTTCTCAACCTCTTCTGAGGCAGGGACAGCCTCCACCAAGGCAGGTAGAGCCTTCTCAACCTCTTCTGAGGCAGGGACATCATCCAAAGCCACAAGTATAGCCACGTCTTTCTCCTCGATTAAACACTCCTCTTCCTCATCTTTCTTTAAGACAGCGAGACCCTCCTTTATGCCAGGTGAAGCATTCTCTAAGACAGTCAGAGCATCCTGCAACACCAGGACAGCTTCCATGGCAGGTGGAACCATGGCAACCTTCTCTGGCGCAGACACAACCTTCTCTGGCGCAGACACAACCTTCTCTGGCGCAGACACAACCTTCTCTGGCAGACACAACCTTCTCTGGCGCAGACACAACCTTCTCTCGGACACAACCTTTTCTGGCGCAGACACAACCTTCTCTGGCGCAGACACAACCTTCTCTGGCGCAGACACAACCTTCTCTGGCGCAGACACAACCTTCTCTGGCGCAGACACAACCTTCTCTGGCGCAGACACAACCTTCTCTCTTCTCTGGCGCAGACACAACCTTCTCTGGCGCAGACACAACCTTCTCTGGCGCAGACACAACCTTCTCTGGCGCAGACACAACCTGCGCAGACACAACCTTCTCTGGCGCAGACACAACCTTCTCTGGCGCAGACACAACCTTCTCTGGCGCAGACACAACCTTCTCTGGCGCAGACACAACCTTCTCTGGCGCAGACACAACCTTGACAGTCCTTTGTAGACACAACCTTCTCTGGCGCAGACACAACCTTCTCTGGCGCAGACACAACCTTCTCTGGCGCAGACACAACCTTGACAGTCCTTTGTAAGGGAGGGTGAACCTTCTGACGTGATTGTGTAACTTCCCCTGGGGCAGTCAGAGCCTCTAAGAGAGACACTGTGTCCTCGAAGGTAGGGACAACCTCCACTAAGGCAACCTTGGCCAAGGGTTTCTCTGGGGCAGACGTTGAGGCAGAAACGGCCACATGTAAGGGACGTGAAATCTTCTCTGGGAGAGAAATGGCTACTTGCGGGGCAGAGAAAGTATTTTCTCGGGCAAATACAGCCTCCTGTAAAGTAGAGAGAACCTCCTTTTGTGCACCTTCAGACTCTACAGTAGACTCTACAGCAGAAACGGCCACCTGTAAGACTGGTAACATCTTCTTTTGGAGAGGAAAACCCTTGTCTAAAGTTGGTGTACCGTCCTCTGGGCGACAGACACCATCTTGTTCCTCTTCTAGGAGTTCCTGGTCCATTTCTTCTGGCATCGACCAACCAGAATCCTTGTGATATGCGTTGGCCCCTCCCCTCTCAGTCTCAGGAAGTGTGTGTTTGAGGGTTTTATTCACCACATCCATGCTGGTGTGTTCTGATTGGCGGATTCTCTCCTTCTTCCCATTAAAGCACTCTTCTTCCCCATTGAGTTTGCTGGTGATGCCGCTGACTGATAGAGCTCCACTCTGTGATACGGCGTCCTCGGCCACTTCGGACTCCACCGATCGTGCATGTTTGGGGGAAGGTACAGGGTCTCCGTTTTCCAACCCGCAGGGGCTCTTCCTCTTGCTCCCTGTCTGAGTTTGGTGTAGAGGGGGTACGAGGCTGGCCAGGACATCCTCCAAAGGACGAGAGACCAAGGGAAACAGGCACTGTAGGGGAGAATAAGTTACTTTGATTTATTTGTTTATTTAAAACAGGCAAGAAAATTCATATTTACAATGGCCTGGCAAGAGGCGAGGCTGAATGAAGAAATGATGGGTAACTGTCGGGGAAGTTCAAACTTCACATTGGCTTCATATTGTTTCTTGATCCTACCACTTGTTTTCACTCTTGCATTGAAGGATGGGGCCCAGGAAAACACTAGAGGACAACACTCAAGACTATAAACTAGCAGAGTGAAAGGATACTTTAGCACAGTTTCTGAATGCATTTACTGCGCTGACAGTAACACAGAATTCAGCCAAAACTGGACTCTCTCATAATACTGCCACAATGGCGGACAACAAAACAAATCCAGGCAAGGGCCAGTTTCTCTAGGAAACTACTAAACCCGGTGTCTTGTTCAGACAGTTTAGGATTCACCCATTGATCCACCCTTGTTTTTTGTTGACGTTGTGCTGATTGTGTGCGCGTGTATACGTGTGTGTCTGTGTACGTGAGCACGTGTGTGTGTGTGTGTTAACGTTACCCTACCTGTGGGTCAGTGCAGAGAGTGATGAACTCCTGGGAGTTGATCCTGTAGGAGCGCAGGGCCAGAGACTGTCCTTTAGCAGCACACCATGGACAGGTCTCCAACAAAGCTGAGCGTTCCTGGATCTGCAGGGACCAATCACAAAACATGTTAATATCCCTGATAGATATCAGTAGGGGAGGGTAACCTGGTCAACGGAGAGACCACATACAGTAAATACACATTGTACAGTATTGTACAGTATCATTGAGTACAACAGAGTATGACCAGTATCGTGACACTTGTTAGTACCTTAGCCAGAAGACAAAAAAACAAAGCAGATTTTCACTTCTTTAGGAAGACAGCCATAATGTTGTAAACAGATGTAAACATGTTGTCATCCAGAGAGACATTCATTTTCCAAGATATAGCACACAATATTTTACTTACAGCAGGTTTTTAAAGGACCAAAGAGTATAACCTGCTTTGTGTTTTCATTTAATGCATCGGGGAGGGGATCCCGATAATGGTATCGTCAAAATAGAATTGAGTGCCATCAGAGTATCGTACACAGTATCATTTAGAATCAGAGAGTATCTTAATGCCATATAGTACAGTGTAGTATCAAATTAGAGGACACAGTATCATAGATTTTTTTTTTGTATCTCAAGATATCATTTATTACAGTGGATTTACAATCCAGTCGATGAGAATCATTTTTAAGTTTTGCATTGTACCCGGCAGTCAATGTCAATCAATCTAGCCCTCAAAAGCACCCACACAACAGATCGATTTTGAATGTTGATTTGGGATACAAGAGGATTCTGCCTTCCCAATCAGACAGCATCTCTCAGACCCAAAATAGCTTTGCACAAGTGACAGTAAGTGAGAGGAAGAGAATACGAGTTCAACTGACTTTTTCCCAATAACCTGCTAGCGGGCCAGGGGCCCCCAAACCAGTGCCGTCGCCACTCATCACAGGCAAACCACTGCTGTTTGTTGTTGTTGTAGCCAGTACTGTCAGTGTCCTGCGTCATTCACTTTACATTACCATATCACTGTGACCACCCAGTCTCACCACCTCAGCATGGTAGGCTATGGGGGAGGGACAACAACAAAGCAGAAGATGTTAGGTACAGTGAGTGTTACCAAGAGATGTATGTATCTAAAGAAGAAGAGTCAGAGAATGAACCCATGTCAGCCAATGGAACTCCGGCCTTCTGACAAGGCAATTGACTACCATATTTATTCAGATGTGCAACACAGCCCTATTCTAGCCACCAGAACTGAAGATTAGTGTAGCTAAGCACGGTCTTTCAGGGGTAGAATATAGGGTTTCATGATTAAGTAGTTACCTAGTTCAACCAGTATCTTTACGTTAGGGACCTCTAAAGTCCAGAATGCTCCGATTCATAGGCGTTATAATAATAAACCAATGAGCGAAGTTATTTTGGTTATTCGAGTTTTATAGTTGTACTGTTGATCATGCTTAACCAGGACCAGTTGATTTGAAAATATATTTTACGGATGATAGTAACAGGATATACTGAAAAGGTATTTGAGCTAATATTTTTATTTGACCGATTTACTTAAGCCTTTTTTTTATACCGGCCATAACGGGAGTAAATTAAGGTAGTTTCTCAGCGAAATTCAATGAACGCATTTTGCCATTATAACGCTTGCAGAGCTAGTGAATGGGAGTTTGAGTCGGAGCTTTCTGGGAGTCAGAAGGGTCTAACGCAGATGCTGGTCTGTTGGTCAAAGTTAACAATTGTCACGCTGACAGACAGTACATTGGCAAAGTACACATGCAGCAAAACGTTGGCATTACGTTTGGATATCTAACGAAGTTAGCTAAATTAATCGCTAAACGTTATACACCCATAATCGTTCATACTAATGTCCGTAACACAGTTGATATGACAATGCAGGGAATGTGATTTAATCTTACTGTGAAAAAAATAGTAACGTTAGCTATAACGTGGTGCGGTTTTTGTTAGTTGTTAGCAATGCCATGCTAGCTAGCAGTTTGAAAAAACGCTAGACCTCAAACCTTGCTAATATTTTAACATACCTCAGTAAAGCGCTTATTATATCCAATTTAGAGATGAATATGATTCCAATAATCCATCTGAATTTAATTAATTCATCAACTCGGGTCCCCGGTGTTTTTCCACGTGTACCGCTCTTTCGGGATCGAAACGTTGTGTTTCCGGTTGGGGGCGTTCCACTAGATAACCCACACACAAAGTCAAAATTGTCTGCATTGTAGAAAATTCATGAAAAGCTACAAATTTGGTCTTAATTTTTTTTTTTTTTTTTTTTTAGGCATACGGTTAATAATGAGGTGGAGGTTAGGTTGGAAATCAGATTTTAAGAAGACAAATTGTAGAAAATGGGCGGGGTTTATGACTTTGTGGCTGTGGTAGCTAATGAAAATCGCTGGCGCTGGTTGTGTAGCAAGCTTTTACCTTCCTTTCGAACGAGGAAAAAGACTTTGGTGTACCACCCCCCAATGGTCACACAATGTATAACACCTTACTGGCTAGACTGGTCATAGATAAGGATAGAGGCCTCTAGTGGCAAAAAGGCTATTTATCATGGGCGGTGCGACTGAGGACTTCCACCATTTTAATATAATCAACTGGGTGGGACTTCTAACTTCATTGGCTGATCCATGTCCAACCGGGACATCAGGAAGGATCAGACAAGAAAATTGATTACTTCAGAACGGATTGTCTCAATGGTACTGCCCATTGGCTAGACTGTAAACTCTCCTTCCAGACTCACATTAAGCATCTCCAATCCAAAATTAAATCTAAAATCGGCTTCCTATTTCGCAACAAAGCATCCTTCACTCATGCTGCCAAACATACCCTCGTAAAACTGACCATCCTACTGATCCTCGACTTCAGCGATGTCATCTATAAAATAGCCTCCAACACTCAACTCAACAAATTAGATGCAGTCTATCACAGTGCCATACGTTTGTCACCAAAGCCCCATATACTACACACCACTGCGACCTGTATGCTCTCGTTGGCTGGCCCTCGCTTCATTCTCGGCGCCAAACCCACTGGCCCCAGGTCATCTATAAGTCTCTGCTAGGTAAATCCCCGCCTTATCTCAGCTCACTGGTCACCATAGCAGCACCCACCCATATCACGCGCTCCAGCAGGTATATCTCACTGGTCACCCCCAAAGCCAATTCCTCCTTTGTCCTCCTTTCCTTCCAGTTCTCTGCTGCCAATGACTGGAATGAACTGCAAAAATCACTGGCGCTGGAGACTCGTATCTCCCTCTCCAACTTTAAGCACCAGCTGTCAGAGCAGCTCACAGATCACTGCACCTGTACATAGCACATCTGTAAACAGCCCATCCAACTACATCATCCCCATACTGTATTTATTTACTTATCTTGCTCCTTTGCACCCCAGTATCTCTACTTGCACATTCGTCTTCTGCCCATCTACCATTCCAGTGTTTAATTGCTATATTGTAATTACTTCGCCACCATGGCCTATTTACTGCCTTAACTCCCTTATTTGACCTCATTTGCACTCACTGTATATAGACTTTTCTTTTTTTCTACTGTATTATTGACTGTATGTTTGTTTATTCCATGTGTAACTCTGTGTTGTTGTATGTGTCGAACTGCTGTGCTTTATCTTGGCCAGGTCGCAGTTGTAAATGAGAACTTGTTCTCAACTAGCCTACCTGGTTAAATAAAGGTGAAATAAATAAAACAAATAATAATAATAATAATTCTGTCACAGACACAAGGATGAGTCCTCTATCTACCTCTATGAGACTGGTACATTTTGATTGAAATCAAGAAGAACAGCAGATTCAGCACAGTTGCCTGCAACACACAGCAGACATTGTAGAGTAGAGGTCCAA